>NW_025335550.1:4311404-4320240 GCF_004798865.1 Varanus komodoensis | reverse complement strand
CCATCTTAGAGAAGGAGGTCCATGGGGGAAAAAAAGCTGCAACTTCTGATTGTGAGTTTGGAAGTGGGAAGGAAATCAATCAACTCACATATCCTGGATTCCTCATCATCAGCATATTTCTAATCTCATTTTCCCCAGGTAGTTCAGGGTGGTAACAATAACAATACCTTAATAATAAACCTCTAAGATAGGTTAGGTGTAAAGGTAAAGTTTTCCCCTTGACATTAATGCCCAGTCATGCCTGACTCTAGGGGGCAGTGGCTCATCTCCGTTTCCTGGCCGAGGGAGCCAGCGTTTGTCCGCAGACAGCCTCCGTGGTTGTGTGGCCAGCATGACTAAACACCGGCATGACTAAACACCGAAGTGCACGGAACGCTGTTACCTTCCCACTGAAGTGGCACCTTTTTATCTACTTGCATTTGCATGCTTTTGAACTGCAAGGTCGGCAGGAGCTGGGATGGAGCAACGGGAGCTCACCCCGCTGTGCAGATTCAAACCGGCGACCTTTTGATCAACCAGCCCAGCAGCTCAGAGATTTAACCCACTGCGCCACCGCATCACGGCTCACTTAGCACCATGCTATCCTAATATGCTAGCCTTCCATGGCAGGGCAGGGTTGAGGAGTGACTCCCAAGAAAGGTATTCTGCCAGTTAAAAGTAATGATGAATAATAGAACCCAAACACTGTTTGGATGGATTTTCATTCATTCATTCATTCATTCATGGTGCAGTCAGAAGCTCCCACCCATCCAGTACAGAGTGAAAGAAGCTCTGGGGGTGAGGATCTATCTAAGGCATTGCAGAGGAGGAGAGAAGGAGCTGCAGCACTTCCAGGACACCAGCACTGTCCATCCCAGTCGCCTTGCCTCCCAAGAAAAGACTCCCTTCACCGCATCTCCGAGGTTGCCTTTCTGACCTCAGAGAGCAGCCAGCAGGGTGGGGTTCTATGCTGGCTGCAAAGGAGCGGAGGACGAGGTTTGGCACTCAGATTCTTTGCTTCAGCATTGGTGTGCTGCCTTTGACATGGGAGGTGGGGACCCAGACTATCCTATGTTACCACACTTAGGGCCATAGAATTAGAGCATTTTTAATCTGCCTTTCACAGTGGGATACAGAAACATAGAAACAGAGCAAGTCAGAAGGGGCCTCCCGGGCCATCCAGTCTGACCTCCAGCTGGCTCTGATCACGACATGCCCACCATGTACATGTCCAGCCTATCCTTGAACACCCGCACCGATGGGGCCTCAACGACCTCTCGTGGAGGCCCATTCCACACCTTCGGGGTCCTGACTGTCAGGAAGTGCTTCCTGGCATCCAAATTGAACCTTGGCTCCCTGAGCTTGGCTCTGTTGGAGCGTGTCCTGCCTTCCTCTGCAGGGGAGAACAGGTCTCTACCCATCTCCATGTGACATCCCCTCACATACCTGTATGTCGCCAACAGATCCCCTCTGAGTCTCCTCTTCTCCAGGCTGAAAAGACCCATTTCCCTCAGTCTCGCCTCTTACAGGTTTCCCTGCAATGCCATACAAGAAGCATAAAGGCAAAATATGCCACAAGATCATATGGTCAGTCATAAAACAGCATCACCATAAACACCAGTCAAAAGCACAGCAGCAGCAAAAGAAAATAAATAGACACATGTGCTTGTGCACGCGCGCGCGTACACACACACACACACACTTGGTGATGTATGTACCACACTGTACTATGTAATTCCAAAGTGCAGATCTCAAGATGCATCTTGATTTTGCCCATGGGAAAAAGCTTGTATATAAGGAACAAGAGTTCCTGTTAAGAGAGAGCTCTTATCTGAGCTCACATAGACACATTTGTTACTGTCTGAATAAATCAAGCCTTCGCTCAGAGGAAGTACGTCCTCACTGGTTCAAGGGAACTCAGTTTGAGCTTCCTGAAATGATCTCAGGCATGAAACCATTGAGAATAGCCACCAATCAGAGGAAGCGGTCTTGGGCTAGGAGGATACAGTTGTCCTACTATCTTCATCTTTGATCTCTAGGGTCCACCCACATCAAATGCCAAATCATTCTCTGAATCCTCTCGGCATTTGTTCAGCAGTGGCATTTTGCTTGGGAGCCTTCATTTTCGGGCAAAATGGCTTTATTTTCACTCTGATACTTGGCACACAAGACAAAACTAAAATGAGCAAATCGTGGGGGTGATAGCATGGAAATCTGTGGAGCACAGAGCGATGGCCCTTACCATCGATTTAGCACTGGCAATCGTAAATTAGATTTACCTAAGCAATGCACAACATTATAGAATTATTGTCAAATTTGTAGCTAAATTATTGTCTTAACTCATGCTGTAATTTAATTTAGATCTTACTACTATATTGCTGCTGGCCATAGCAGAATCCTGCAATCAGATATTCATTGGAAATAAATACAAATGTGTTCTTTTTTCAAAGCCCAGAGAGAGAGAGAGAAGCACAGGCTATAAGAATATAACCATTTTTCTCCTATTAAATTGCATTAGTTGCCCTTCTTAAATTAAAAGGGAAAATGCTTTCAATCAAGAGAGAGGCAGAAGAAAGGAAAGTTAGCAAAAGAACTTTGCTAAACCCAGCTTTAGGATCACTCATTCCACGAAAATGAGATTTCCAACTTCCTTCCTAGATGCTGAGTGAGGTTAGCACTTGGAAACACACATCAACTGTACAAAAGCTCATTCCTTTTGCAACCAACTGGATTTAGAAATGTTAACTCAAATGAGAATACATGCATCTGTCCGCTTTGCTTTCTCTCTTTTTTTTAAAGCTCAAGTTCTTTCTCCTCAAATATGAAGAATTTTACAAATTTCAGTAAATTCTTATCAAAACCAAACCAAAATTAAATTTGTACCAGTCCGCACTTGGATGCAGTCTACAAGAAGTCTTGACTTCATCCACTGTGTCTCATTGGCAAAGCTTTTTTAATTTATTAGAAATGTTGTTCTATTCCATCCATAAAAATAGACAACCTGTGTATGGTAAAGTGCAGAGAAGGCTACTTATAATTAGATAATGCCTTCCACATTTCCCTGAAGAAGTCTGCCTAATCCTTAAATGTACCACTAAGGAACATTACAGAGCCGGCACACAATTGGAACTCATTTCTGTGCGTCTATATTCACTTGCAGATGTTGGATTCTTTTCTTTCCTTCATTCATCACACCTAGGTTGTATGTGTGGAGCATGTATCCTTTGAGTCTGCTGTGTATTTCTCTGTATTATGCTGTGAATATTTCCCCCCTTTCTAGCATTAGAAGTGTGAGTTCTGACTTTTATATTGAAATCCATGTTTGAATGGTCAGGATACGTTGCCTTTGATTCAGGGATGAACACTGGCCTCTTGGGTCTGGAATGAAAGACACCACACAGAGTTCATTTATGGATCCACTGGCCACCAGCTGTGACATGTTTAACAGTGATGTAGGGCGGATCTGTTGAATGCCGTTGGTTATGAAATGGAACAGAACCTCCAAGTTTAGTGGATCTGGGTATCCACTGCAGGGAACAACAGCAAGAAAATGTTATCGCCTGCATCCCATCCTTGGGAACTTCCAGGAGACAACCAGTTGGCCCCTGTGGGAAACAGAATGTTAAACCAGATAGAACATTGCTGCACCTCACCCCAAAATAGACAAAACACCACCAAAAGCAGAGAATTAAAGAGTGCATATAGAAATGCTACATGTATAGAGAGATGCAGGTTTAGACACGATGACCCCAATTTAAGAGAAAGCCATCCTGGCCATAGCGAGAAAGGCTGTGGGCAAGTGACCTCTTTGCCTGCCCAGGTGCTCACAGCTGATATCCAAGTTCAAGGCCCCGGCTCCTTCCTTATCTTTAAACCGGCCTGGAGAGCCCTTCCGAGAGAAGATTCCTTGAAATATAGTGCCTTCTGTAAAGGAGACAAATGGCTACGCCAGGCTTTGTATCGCACCAGTAGGGCTGTTCTTATATTTGTGTAGTTCTTAGAGCTTAAATCATTTTGTTACACCACAGTGTAAAATACATAGATAAATAAAGAACCCGTATGTATTTCATTTGTGCCTTTATTCCCTGCCTTTCCAAAATTTTCCAGGGCCAGTAAAATGATAGTACTTGTTGATGCCATCCAGACTAGCCTTCCCCAGCCTTGTGCCTTCCAGACACATTTGGACTGCAACACCCAGAATCCCCAGTCAATGACCCTGCTGGGTGGGAATTCTGGGAGTTGCAGTCCAAATGCCTCTGAAGGCCACCAGGTTGGGGAAGGCTGTTCTGGACAGTATGCAGAAGCTCTAACAGGACTCCACATAAATTCACTTTCTCTGTCTTTCCCTGTTCCTTCTTTCCAAATCATTTATCTCCAAAGGCAGAAAAGAATAGGTGACAGAAAGAGAAGCAAGACTGAAATGAACTGAGCACGATCATTTTTCTGTGGAAAAGAGGACTCAAAGCTCATGCAGAGCAAGGAAAGGGTTACCTTCCCCATGAGGTTGTGCAGTTGGCAATGGCATGCAATCTTTGATCCTTCAAGGTGAGGAAGATCATTGTTTCAAGAAGGACTACTCCATAGCTCCCCAGTTCAAAGTTTATCTGGGTACCACCAGTTGCATCCTTCCAGAGATACCTTCTTTTAAAATCCAGGCTTGTTTCCTTCCTTTCCTCTTTTGCTTTTATCGCCCCATTTCCCGTGGCTCAATCACAGAAAAATATAGAGTAGGAGAGGTTCTAAAAGCCATTGATTTAATTGAATGGAATGCTTTCTCCCACTTGTTGCATGGGTTCACATCTCCCCATTCCTCCCTCCAGCTTGGTTTTCAGTTCAAACACCTTAAAAATTCAAAGAAGAAAGTTAGTCCCTCTGGCAAGTTCAGTCTAACTTTGCATTTGCACTAGCATTCAGTTTCCATCCAGAACACATTTCTCTATGCCCAGTCTCTGAAACAAAGACCCATTCATTGAAAGTCAATTCAAGTTAGATGCTTTAACTCCCACCGGAGCCTTTGAAAATCTCTGTCAGCGTTAATGATATCCTGGAGATGTTCTTGGCCTCTGCCTGCTTAATAGAATCCCATCACTGCGATGCAATAGGGTGACGGTGAGTGAACTTCAGTGACAAATTAATTCATCTTTTGGGGGGAATCAAAATGGATTTTTCTGACTATGGCATGTGAAAATCCATCACAAATGCCCCTTGATCCATCATGTATTTTTTGTCCAACGGCATCGACAAAATATGAAGCTGCAGCAGTACTTTTTGAAGCTGGGGGAAGCTGAAAATACAAACAGAGCATTTGTGGAGCAGTGGGAATATACCTGGTAGCTAAAAACAAGAGAGGGAAGATTATCAGGGAACTGTGCTTTGTACTGAGAAGGGAAAAACGGAAGGAGTTCCAGTGCCTTCTGATCTACAGGTTTTCTTCAATTCTGGTTGAATTATGGTTAATGAAGGATTAGAATATGCCACACAAGGCATCAGCTCTTAAAGATTCTCAGAGACAATGAAACCAGTCTGGGGCAAATGACATGCTAATTGCAGTGTTGCTGATTTCTTCCTGTTCTTTCAGAGCTTCTGATCTTTTGGACTGCCCCAGATCTGTTTCCATAACTGCAACCACTTACAGAGCCTTTTTGTTCCTCCTTGGAGTCACTATCATTACAAGGTAAACATCTGAGACAGCAGTAATTTTAGACTTGTGGATTTAATGATCTTAGGGGAACGAAGGGGAGTTGTTTCAGACATTCACAGTTCAGTTCTGAAGCACGCAGAACTGAAGATTCATCTTCATCTTCCTGACATGTTGCATCAAAAATGGTTGCCAGCCCTGGTTTTAAAAGTGTGACACATGTGCAGTTTTGTCTTTTAAATGCACTGCACCATAATGAGTGCAGGAATAAAACAGAGTGCACTTGGGTTGCCCGAGGCTCCTCATCACGTGCCGCTCTGTGGGTTGTCCTTTGGGTGTGGGTGGAGGGGTGGATTGTGGGGCTTTGGCCACCAGGCTTAGTCCTCGTGGCACCAAGGGTCTCAACGGACAGGAGCACAATGATACTCTTGAAGAGTATCTTGTCCCCAAGCTTGGCTGAATCTATCTAAACCAGCCTTCCCCAACCAGGTGACCCTCAGGGGCATTTGGACCTCATCTCCCAGAATTCCCATCCGGCAGGGCCACTGACTGGGAATTCTGGGTGTTGCAGTCCAAATGTGTCTGGAAGGCACAGGGTTGGAGAAGGCTGATCTAAACAATGCAGAGACTTATTTGACCAATATTGATCAAGGAAGAGTAAGCAAGTGACTGTCTCCAACCTTCTCCACTGCCTGTAGAGTTTAGCTGCAGCCCTTTCTTTCTTCCCTGAATATTTGGCCAGATGATGGTTCATTAACTCATAAAATAACCCATTCCCTCCAGATTGCAGAATTGTTTTGCATTCCAAGCCGATGTCCCTCAGCATAATTAGGCACTAGAGTAGTAGTAAGACCACATGTCTTTTCATCACTCCGGATTTCATGTTATGTCTCAATTTAATCTCTTTGTTAACTTTAGGATAATTAATAGTGAAAATATCATCATTTCATTGCTATACTACTCCATAACTAAAACTTTCTGGATAGTCTACAGTGAAATGAAATCTATTTGAACATTAAAAATAGATCAATAAATTGGTTAGCCAGTGCTGCATTGACCAGGTGTGGAGAAACTGTGGTTTGCAGACGATAGATATATAGAGAGATAAAGGACTTTAACCTGCTTGTCTCTGAGGAAATGAAAAGACCGTATCCATAGACCTCTTGATCTCCCACTCCAAGCAAGTTATGCAACCTATATCATCATCGTCATTGAGATGCCGAGGCATGAGGGGATGACATATAAAAGTTTTGAATAAACAAACAAACAAATAAATCATCATCAATTATTTCTTGGCTGACTTTCAGGGCAGACTTCTTCCCAGGGTGGAGTACAAAAATTTAAGCACATGAAACTAATACAATATAAGAATGATAAAGCACAATAACACAACAGAAAAAGCAATCACAAAAACAGCAATAAAATCAGCATCCAAGCCATCAACAGCAGCAGCCATATCCATAAAAGGCCAAGGTAAAATATTTTGTGTCCCAGGCCTGCTGAAAAGGCTGCAGAGATGGAGCAGGGTGGACCTCAGTGGCAACTACTCTGGAGGCGAGGGGCTAGAGATGCTACAGCACTCAGCCACCAAAGTGCTCTCAGCTGAGGTGCATCAGGTGATTCAGTCCCAACCTGTTCAAGGCTCCAAAGGCCATTTAGATTGGATGCGCTCAGTGGCCTGACAGCTTCTACATGGTTTTCGGGAAGACTGGAAGGGCCACTCCTCCATCCCTGTTGGGTTCCTGCCAGCAAGGCTTAGGGCAGGGGACAGGTGGCACTCACAGGCCCTTGTCCAACACATGGACAGGGGCCATGTGGACCCTATGGACCTGTGTTTTTGGGCACCCCTTGGTTCCCCCATGAATAGCTTGGGGAGAGGCTTTGCAAACAGATGGAGTTCTAGGGAACATCCACAATTTGGTGCAGGATCAAAAATGTTTAACTGGCTTATATTTGCATGGCACCATTTCATGCATGCTTACTTAGAAGTAAGCCCCACTGCATTCGGTGAGACATCCTCTAGCAAGGGCATGCAAGATCGCATCTTCATTCTGTGTTGGATTGTGGCTTCAGTGAGGTTTTTTGTTTTTAAACAACAACTTCAAAATGTATTATGCAAACATTACTCAGAAATCTGCCAGTAACCCACTCTGAAGGATTTTTTTCCTCTAGTGAATAAGATAAAATGCAAATAGGCTTGGCTTTGTTGTACTCAGGATGTGGCTGGTGGTGATAAAATGCTCACTGGAGTTTTCCATCTTATGAGCAGTCTGCAGAGCATATTGACTTTTTGCTCTTGCCACACTGGGCTTTGAACATGGGTGCTTATTTCACCATAGCTCAACCCGAGATTTTAAAATAAACATCTTTGCTGCTAGATATATTTGTTGGCTGTGCAGCAATGACCCTTTTGACTCCTGAGTTCTGTTACTGAAGGTGCATCAGACAAAAACCTTGTGGAGCAGTGTTCCAGTCCAAGTATGGTCCGTATTCATATCTGATCATTTACACTTCATCCCCACGTCATTGCAAAGTGGCCCAGTCCAGAAATAAAGTCACAAAGAGCATTTTCAGGTCCTTCTGCACTCAGCAATTTCCCACGAAGCCTCTTTGTACATTCTGCTGAAAAACAAGGACCCAGGCAATCCGTCACTGTGCACACATGTACAAACCAGCCTTTCCCCCTTGCTAGACATATTCCTTTCACCATCTAAGAACTCTGTATCTTGCTTGCAACATCCAAAAACAGATAATGAGGAAAATAAATGAATTTTAAATAACAAAGCAAAGAGAACTTAAGAGCTGTCGAGAGGACTGCCAACACTTAAAGCTATTAGATAATGTAGACATGAACTCTTGTATTTGAATTCATGGAGGGACTGTGGAAGTGCTGCAAGACAGATTCCTTCCCTTTCACCAGCCTTACTGCCATATTGGCAGTGGAATAATGCATACGGTACAGTAAAGCAATTACATAATCCAGTGAAATGAATACTCTGTGAATAAATAAGAAGAAGATGTCAGCTAGTGCGCTGGCTCCTATCAAAAGGTCTCCAGATGCATCCATAGTGTAGGGTTGGGAATCTGAATGATTCTCTTCTATGGATCAACCTCCAATTAGAGGCTCAAGCAGGGCAGAGTGCTGGGACTCCCATGTCAGTGGGGTTTCTATTCAATGCAGGTTCTATTTTGAGTTTTATGGGAGCTATCCATGGTGCT
>NW_025335550.1:4242749-4311304 GCF_004798865.1 Varanus komodoensis | reverse complement strand
GGTATGAATTCATTTTGGGGAGGGAGTTCAGCACCATGGATAGCTCCTGAAATGAAACCGCACTACCAAAGGAGTCACTAGCTACTCCTGATCGCTAGAATTAAAATAAGAACACCATATTTTTTTTTGCTTAGAAAGACCTCTTTGTATCTCCCCTTCTCTATGCCTCAGCTCTTTCGCGGAGACACTTGTGGTCCTGTTCTCTTGGACGACGCTGTGATGGGGATTCACAGTCACAGTAGGTCCTACTCAGAGTAAGCCCATTGATATGGATGGGACTTAAGTGAGAGGAAACCACCCACTGGACTTAACCCAAGGTGGGCCAAGCATGTCCATCAGGCATTCTGGCTGCAACAGGAGCACACAGAAGTGTCTGAAAAGATGTAGGGTCTGTTCACAAGCACCAGGAGTGGGGATAAGCGCTGCAGAGATGCCCCTGGAGAGAGGAGGCCCTCCATTACAGAACCTCCCAACATGATGGCAGATTAATGGTGTTAACATATCTATCCTTGCTTCAGCTCCCTGTGCGTAGATCCTACAAGCATTTAGAACAGCCTTCCTCATCCAGGTGCCTTCAAGGTCTTCTCAATTATCACGCCTATCGGTCCCAGTCAGGATGGCCAATGGTCAGAGATGATGGGCTTAGTAATCCAAAGCAGCTGGAGGGCATCCAGGTGGGGAACGCTGATTTTGAGCAAGTGACAAGCACTCATGCTTACAAGCAATTGGAACTCTGTCCAGAATTACGGCCGTGTAGTTCTGCCCAACGGCGTATATGGGCTGTTTATGGTGGAGAAGCAACCTTGACAGTGGCAGGAGAATGTATGGAAAGATGCTTGTGATGCCCATTACATTTCATGGAATCGACTCTTCCTCCCACCTGCCTCATTGCCTTAACCTCGGAACATGCCACAAACACTGCCTAGCTGCTTTTGAAAATAACGGCTTGTTTATTTCTAAAGATTTTTACCCAGCATTTTGCACTTTAACAAATGCACTCAAGGCAGCTTCCGATGCTCAGGAAAGGGTGCTTAAAATATGGCAATAAAACCCGTCTTGATAAAGCAACAACACAAAGAGAAGCAATTCTTGCTGGCAGCAAAACAAAGCCCCAAAGGAACCAGAATGGGAAAATACACGGCAACCTCTCAAAGGTATAAATTGCACCCTCTAACATGCTTGGAAATCAGATGAGCCTGACAAATTGCAAGGAGAGAAATAGTACGGGGGCCAAACCAACATCCCCGGGAAGACATTATTATCAGAGATGGTTGGTTAATGTTTTTATCTGCGGGAGCCAGTAGATAGGAGATGCCCTCTCATCAATGAGGCTACTTCTCCATGGTTTGAAAGAGACATCTATCTGGTTTGAAGAGGGCAATACACTTTCTGCTGAGACAAAGACCATAACCTGTGTGTGTGTGTGAGAGAGATTGAACAGGAGAAACTAGCAGGAGCTAGGATGGCCCACGTGCGGTCCTCTAGTTGGAGGCATTCTCTGTTTGAAAGGCTGTCCAATGCAAGTCTAGTTTAGAGACTGCCTGTAATCAAAACAATGGCCCCATGGATGGGACGTTTCATCCAGGAGGTTTTGAGTTCCCTTCCAGCAGAAGCCTCCTTTAAATGCTGTCGCTTCTTTTGGAAGCAATTTCTCCAGTGGAAGGTCTTTTGCTTCCACCATCTTGGTGAGCCCTTCTTTTCCATGGCAGTCCCCATGCAGGTGCCTGTCAATGGGGGTTGTATCCAATGGGCCGAATTCATGTACATTTCATGTTAATTTCACTCAAGCCCCATTCAAGGATCTACTCTGTGCAGGACTTGCCTTGATACTGCCCAAAGGGTCCCTTCGTTCTCCCAGTGTATCAATGTCATTCTTTCTAATCTCTGAAGATTATTCCCTCAATTTCTTACAGGTAAGAAATATATTGGTTCCATACCACCTGGCAACTAAATTATCCATTTCAGAAAAATGAACACTTGGAGAAGCTTGGCAAGAATGTATTAGTTTAATTAATTTGTTCCTAATACAGGTGTACCTATTATTATTTTTATTATGTTCTTTGCTACAACCTTCATTTCATTATCTTTCTTGAATTCACTTAGCACATTTCATATGCTATTAGCTCAACTTCATCCATCTGCCCTCCTCTATCTGTTCTGAGGCTGAATATTTTGCAACTAAATGCTCTACAGTGGTATATTCTTATCTTTCACTACTTTATCCATTTTTCTTTTCATTCACACTGACCTTTTCTGATCTCATTATACGAGTTACTGGTGGCTAGGCACAACCCTTAGATGAATGGTAATATTTAGCGATCACATTTTTCCACTCTTATCTGTGTCTACTTCAAACCCGTTTGCTTTGTTCCATGCCCTCCTTTCTTAGTTCAACAGTTGTCCTGAAATGATACATCACCACAGTTTAATATGTCAATTTCTACTGAACCAATACAACATTTAAGCTACCTGCGGGTAGTGTTAAGCAAGAATACTAAATCTCTTTTGAGACCTCTAATTCCTGTAGCGTTCGGGCCTCATATTTCTTGTGATCACCTTTAATTTGGGCCAGGATTTTTCCTATTTCAAGTCTTTAAAACAAATGACTCATAATACTCCTGATTATTGATTAGATATCACTCAATAAAAGAGCATCAGCAGAGATATCAATTATTCATCCTCTGCATCAAAATTAGAGCAGAAACACTGTCTGCAAGCTCCTGTCCTCCTACAAATTTCTTCCTCACTACAAAAGAAAGAATTAAGTTCTTGAAGAATGTAAGAGGAGGCCTACCAGGGTCCTATGAGGGTCTATCTAGTCCTTCATTCCATTCACGCCATGGCCAACCAGTTGACTGAGGCAAATCTCCAAGCAGAATGTGGGTGCCACAGGACTCACCTGTTTGGGTTCACCAGCAACTGATGTTGTTGGACTTCAGTCCCAATCAACCACAGCTAAGTCATGCAAACATAGGAATTTGAATCAGATCACAAGTCCATCTAGCTCAGTAGGGTTGACACAGACTGGCAATGGCTCTCCAGTGCTGCAGGCAGTTTTCCCGACCCTACCTGGAGCTGCTGGGGATGCTCCCTGAGGTCTGCTGTACCTAAGCAGGTGCACTGCTTCCAAGTTACAGCCTCTTACCTAGGCCTGAGGAAAGGGGAGAGTGGGTTGTGACACCTCTGGAGGGCTGCATGTTCCTCACCGCTGGTACGCAGGCCAGTTCAACATCAGCACTTTCAACTGACCAGCAGCAGGTGCCACAGCAATACTGGTGCGGTGAGGGGTCCATGAAGATAGGATTCCCTGGATGCTGCCCACCCTAGCTGGGAACATGGGGAGCAGTCTTATAATAGATCAGGATGTAGATAGCACCTACACCAGTATCGTTGACACTGGCTCCCCAGGCCCTCAAGGCATTTTTCTAGCCCTATATGGAGATGATGATGATGATGGCTATCACTCTTCTCCTGCCTGTTTCCAAGGACTGGGACTCTAGGCAGCTCAAGCTACCAGAGACTGAAGCTCGGACCTTCTGCATATGAAGCATATGATCAACCATTAAGCCACAGCCCCTCACCAGCTGCAAGCTCTGCAAAGGCCGTTGATTAGTCACTGGTCGAAACACAATCCTTGGCGCGTCTTCTAGTCTCCTTTGCCCTGGTGTGAAGGACACAAAGCAGAACCAGCATATTCATGGAGCAACTTTCTCCAACACGACACCTTCAGATGTGCTGAACCACACTGTGGACAATGGCCACGCTGGGTGGGAACTATGGAAGCTGCTGACCACCACCTTTGGGGGACACCAAATGGTGGGGGGGGATGCTGAGATGAATGAGAGCTGCAGAAGAGCACTGCAGAAGCAAGCATCCCTCCTCCCAGAGCATCTTGGCCCATGCCTGACTCCAGCCTGGTTATTTGTCAGTATCTAAACATGATCTGGAGCAGGGACTCCTGAGCTTTTTAATGGCTATGGGATAAAGTCTAGGCCACAGGCCATGAGAGCTGTGGCCCAGCAATATCTGGAAGGCTCTCTAGTCCAGCATCCTGATTGTCCAGCTGTCCCGAGGAAGCCCATAAAGAAGATTGGCGCACAATGGCCCTTGCTTTGACTGGTGTTTCCTACCAATTGCCCTCATGTTATCCTTTCTGCTGAAATGTGCCTGAGCACAGGTGGGTTCCCCTAGACATACAGCTCTTGAAAGTCAATGCAGTGTAGTGAGCTGGTGTAGCATAGTGGTTAGAGTCCTGGACTGGGTCTCGGGAGATCCAGGTTCTGGTCCCCACCCTGCCATGAAGCTCTCTGAGCAACAGGGACCAGTCGTCGGCTCTCAGCCAAACCTGCGCCACAGGGCTGCCTTGAGCTCTCTTGGGGAAAAAGGGAGAGATCAATGCAACAAACAATTACATCAGCTCTCCCACAAGAATGGGTTCCCCATTCACTACCATAGTGAAAAATGTTCACGCCTTCCTTTGTGTGAATGGATCCCCTTCAGCTGCAAGTTCTGCGCTATTTGCATTGCAGCTTTGCCTGATGAGCGACACCATATAATCACATTTAGAAAATGTACAGGAGAAACAGGGTCTCCTTATAGTACAGTCCTATAGCACTGGGAGAATTTTTTAACATTCCTTTCATCTGCAGCCTATCACATAATGTGAACAATTCTTTTGATTAAGTTGGGGGAGCTAGATTTTTCTTTTCAGCCCCCCCACCCCCACGGTAATATGAAGAGATGATTAGCACATGCCAGCTCTGCCTCTGCTGACATTTCTCATGAAAGGGTTTTTTTTAAGCGATCATGAAAAGCAACCAGAGTCTGGTACGTCGAATGGGCTTTTATTCTGATTTCCTGGGTGACCCAGCTGCTCTGTTTTACCTCCTGTAAAATGCAGATAATGCTTTATTTCCTCACAGCTCACGAGAATTAATTAATGTTGGCAGCATTTCTTGAGATCCTGGGGAAGGAAAGGTAGCAGATGAAGTAAAATGTGTGATTGCTTTGGAGAGTGGTATTTTCCCCCTTCTTAGGGCTAAATTGTCTCGCCTTTTGCTGTTCCATCTTGGAGAAGTAGAATATTTCATAATATTAATGTTGTTCTTTTATTACCCCCAGTTTTTCATTTTTGGCCTTGGCAGTGGCTAACAAGTGGAAAGTCTCGACATCACATTTTAAAGAAGGACTAGCAGAAAAGAAAACAAGATACCAGTACTTAAATTCCAGGGGCAACCAAGAGGACAGAGCTAGGGATGAGATAAGTGAGATTGCCAGAATTCTAACACATCATCTTGTGCCTGATTCACACATGCACCCTGGGCTAAGGAGGAAATTGTGCCAATTGATCAGCCATCCAGGTCGCTGGGGATGGAGGCCTACAAATCTGGGGCTGTGTGCAAACTGAGCAGCGAAAATTGTGTGAGCGAAAAGCAAGTGCCCGTTGGACAGTTTGCAGGCATTTTGGAGGGCATGGCGCTCCTGCTTGTAATTGCACTTGGCATTCCAAACAGGACCTGATCGCATGTTCTGCAAGCAGAAACAACATCCCCATATGTCTCTAGACGGAATGGCTTAACCAAAAGGTTGGAGAGGGTTGGAGGAAGAGTTTTACAGTCATGTTGGGAAAGCTGCTGCTGTTGCTTGAGGCCCAGATGGCAGGAACATTGGATGCTGCTCTATGCCCTTGGTCCTTGAATGGCACGGATGCTGCTGTTGCCCAAGCTCTGGGGGGATTTAGAGGTGACTTAAATCCTCAAGCCTCTGCAAACTGTCTGCCCAAGCAATTTCATTGGCTTTCCAGGGGGTTAGGCTATGTACTCACTAAAGTAGCATTACTAGAGCGACCTGCAGAATATAAGCAAACATCATTTATGTATGCTTTATTTATTTATTTTAAACATTTATACCCAACTAGACCAAAATAGGTCTGAAGATGACTCACAATGGTAACAGCACAGTTAAAATACAATGTAAAAATATGTAATAGTATCCCATCTTTAAAATGCCATCAATCTTTAAAATACCGGGCGAATAAAATGGTTTTGGCCCGGCACTGAAAAGAGTAAAGTGTCAGCATCAGGCGCATCTCTCTGAGGAACAGGTTCCAGAGTTGGGGGCTACCATGGAAAAGTCCCTGCTCTGCGTAGCCAGTCTTTCAACCCCCTTCAAAGAGGGCTCCCAAAGAAGGACCTCAGTAGAGGAGCTTAAAGCTTGGGCAGGTGTATAGGGAAGAAAGGAGAAGCTCCTTCAGGTATGATCACATGATTCTATTTCTTTTATTTATTCATTTAAAACATTTTTATGCTGCCCCCATCGCAACAAAGCCTTGGGATGGCTCACAAATGGTAAAGGTAAAGGTTTCCCCCTGACGTGAAGTCCAGTCATGCCTGACTCTGCTCATCTCCATTTCCTGGCCGAGGGAGCCAGCGTTTGTCCACAGACAGTCTCTGTGGTCGTGTGGCCGGCATGACTAAACACCAAGGTGCACAGAATGCTGTTACCTGCCCACCAAAGTGGTACCTTTTTATCTCCTTGCATTTGCATGCTTTCGAACTGCAGGGTTGGCAGGAACTGGGACGGAGCAACGGGAACTCACCCCGTTGTGCAGATTCGAACCGGCGACCTTTCGATCAACCAGCCCAGCAGCTCAGCAGTTTCACCCACTGCGCCACCTGCATAGCCATGCCCAAATTATTCTGCTCCACTGACCTCTTCAAATACTGTCCAGAGATGGCACTGCACAGCATCTTACAGCAACCTGGCACAGCAGTCCAGCAGCTACTTAAGCAGGCTATTTTTGTTAGGGAGGGTCCCCAGGTTCTCTTCACCTGAAGCCCCCTGCCTCCACACCACCTTTTTGGAATTCTTTTCTGGATTTCGTTCCCAACTATACTAATCCTGATGTATTACAAATTCCATTGCCCAGGTAATTTTTCCCCTTTCCAAAGTTTTTGGAGTGCATCTTATGAGCAGCATGTCTCCGCTTTGTCTGTCCGTATTTCCCTCCTTTGCATTATGCAGGGAATAGTAAAACACCTCAAAAGAAGCATCGGTAGACTCTGTTAGGGATGGACAATTCTCTCCATTCTGGTTATTTCCAGCTGCCTGGAATCTTAAGTCTGGTTTATCCTGATCATTGACAATTTTTTCCCCATTCAAGTTAATCTGGAGGTTTTTTAATGAAGTTTTGCCTGAAAATTCATATGCTTTTGTGTAAACATTTCTCTTAATGCATGGATTTTTGTCCTGAATTTTGTCTGACATCACAGTCTGAACTGTTCTTTCCCCTAATATAATGCATTTTTCATGTTTGTTTCAGGAATATAAACATAGAGGCACCTTCCGGACCATTTTTAACTGGCGCACTCCAATGCAAAGGCCCTCTCTTCTCCCACCCAATCTGAAGCTGCCTCTGGCACTGTCCCTTTGCATCTAAAAACTCATCATGATGTACAATATTGAGCTAAAGAAATGGCAAAAGCTGTGGGAAAGAAATATTAAAGTAACATTAACAACCTCCTATAAAGAAAATCTGTATAAAATGTTCTATAGATGGTATCTATCACCAAACAGATTAGCTAAGATGTTTCCAAACATGTCAAATGGATGTTGGAAATGCAAACTTAAACCGGGTACTTTTATCATATGTGGTGGACCTGTGACAAGGCAAAAAAATACTGGGTTAAAATACACAAATGGCTTGAGGGAATGTTACAAAAACATCTAATATTTAAACCTGAAGTTTTCTTATTAGGCATTGTACCTGATGATGTTGATAATCAAGCAATGCATCTGATTCTACATGTTGCAAGGGTTGCATTCGCCCAACATTGGAAGAGTGAAGAACCACCTACTGACGAACTGATTCTAAAAAAGATCTTGGACTGCGCCAAAATGGACAGATTGACTTTGTCTCTGAATGAGAAAGAGGACCCAGGCTTCCAGCAAACTTGGAATTCCTTTTATTGTTGGCTAGAGAAACGGGACTATGCATAGACTTAAATATGTTTATGGATTACTATAAAAAAAGAAAAGTATGGGGGGCTGACTCAGTAGGTTTGATGCTTTGGATGATTGATGATTTTTAGTTTCTTTTTGTTAGTTAGTAGAAAAATAACAATAAAACTTACTTTTAAAAAAAGCTCATCATAATGCAGAATTCTCTACAGGCATGTCATGCTGCAGTAGTTAAAGACCTAATTTGGGATCTGTTCTCCTCGAACATAATGAAAGGACCCCTGGGGTTGCCTTTGTAAAGGTGGACTCCTTACCTTATGAGAAGAACAAACTCTTAAGCAGAAGTAAGATCTTTGAGCAGCCTTCAAATGGATTTTTGCTTGAGCTGAAATGAAAGTTTAGAATCCAGCGGCATCCACGTTTGTGCAGAGTCTGGATAAGAGAGAAGAAAGAGAGGACTCTGCCAGGTTGACTTTTGATGTGTACTTGGGGGCTTGCAAAAAGGATTATACTGTGAGTTGCTCTGCTCCTACATACCTGCTGACGATGTCTCATGTGTTCCTAGAAGTAGGGGTTTCTCCTCCCCCTGAGTTAAAAAAATCAAGCCAGAACTTTTCCTGGAAGGAAAAAATGACAAAACTGAAGCTGACATATTTTGGGCACATCATGAGCAGGTAAGGCTTCCTGGAGAAGGCCATCATGCCAGGGAAAGTCCATGGCAGCAGAAGTGAAGGAAGACCAAACAGGAGACAGGTTGACTCCATCAAGGAAGCCCCAGCCTTGAATTTAGAAGAGTGTGTTTTGGACGGCACTCATCCACAGAGTCAGCATAAGTCAGAGACGACTTGATGGCATGTAGCAGCAACAGCAGAAGAAGTCTCTCAGACAAGAACGCTCTTGGCAGTTTTTTGTCACTGTGATGAGAAATAGTCATCGATTGCAACGGCTATCAATAGGAAGGGGTGAGATCTCCATTTCAATTCCATTTTGGTATGAATTCGACAAAATTTGCAGGGTTTTTCATATCTGGGAGGAAAAGAGCCTTAGGGTGAAGGAGAATTTGATGTAGGAAAGAGCAAAACTAACATATTTGTCCACCCAGGCTCGAGGACGTTGTTTTAGCCCAGGCACTGGGCCCAGCCAAGCCACCTCCCTTGAGATTCAAGGAGACTTGGGAGGAAACACTTGTGCCACAGAATGCAGACCCTGGGGAACGACGGGTGCAGCCTATCAATAAGCAAGGAAAAGGATGTGCCAGTAACTGCAGCATTTCCCGATATGGGGCACTAAGTGCTCAAGTGCCTTGGTCACTCCTGGGTCTTGGGAGAAAGCCAACAAATGATGCCCCTTTTCTATGGATTTTATACAGTTTCTTTCTCCCTGCATTTCAGAGACTGTCAGTATATGCAAGCTACCCCAGTAACACGGTATACAATGGTATTAAAATGCAATACTGATTTAAGTAGCTCAGTTTATAGCTGGTTTATCTTATATGGTTTTTTTTATAACTGCTTCTTGTTTTATATTGTAAGCTACCTTGGGAAGACCATTGGAAAATATGATGGATGGATGGATGGAAGGAAGGAAGGAAGGAAGGAAGGAAGGAAGGAAGGAAGGAAGGAAGGAACTGATGTGATTAGAAGACATGTCCAGCTCAAAATTGGGTTCTCCCGGCTGGGAGGATAAATTCCTTCCACGGCCACAAATTGCTGACTTTGGGTAACCACCGACATTTATACTAAGTAGGCCTGTGTGTACAGTTATAGATAAAAAGAAATGTGAGCAATGAAGCACAGCAAAGCAAAGCAAAGGAGAACCAGCAGCACAGGGTTTTGTTTTCTTTTCCTCATCTGGTTCAAGATGGCTGCTCTCTCTTGCACCACAGAAAGGAGGCACTTTTTAAAGAAGAAATGAACCGTGGCCATCAAAGTGGCTGCATAAGTACTTCTGGGCACTAAATCATAATTTCTCCACATCTATTACACCATGACAGGAATCGCAGTTCAGTCAAGCAGAAGCACCTTTCTGGTGCAGAACACCCAGAGCTCAAACGATGCTGTGTCTTGACCTAAATGCTCCAGGAATTTGAACATTGACATCGGTGGCAGAACAAAACCTGGTTTTGTGTGATGAATGATGGAAGCAGCAGCCTTGAGGTGCTCACTGCGTACTTCAGACCTCCCTCCCTCTTCTCCGCAGTCCCTCTTTTTTGCTTCTTTGCTACTTGCAAAAGCCAACATTTGCCCCATATCCCACACGCCTTCAACCACGTAGGGGTCTAGAGCATGAAGCACCCCTCTCACCCTGAGCAGTGAGAATGGCCAAACCCAGAATGACCCAGATCTAGTTTTCGTGTAGGAGAGTCCAAATGAGACTTACCATGTTTCCCTTTAGAAGCTATGCTCTATTATTGGCCATGACTGAAGGCAAAGCGCTTGCAAGTCTCCCCAAGATGCAAATCCAGTTTATCTAACTCCACATTGGGTAGATGGTAGTTGCTAACCAGAATATTGGAGCGGGTGAGGATGTTACCTTCCTCCAAGTTCCAATGGCTTTCCCATTAAAAACACTCTGGGATCCATCCAGATTTCTGCTGGATCAACTGTGGTGAAGGAAAATATAGCACCAGTTCTGAAAGAACTACACTGGGGACCAGTTGTGGCCCAAGCCCAATTCAAGGTGCTTGTTCGGACAAATTAAGCCCTAAACGGCTTGGGTCTCAGACATCTGAAGGACCATCTACACCTGTATATACCTACCTGCCCCCTCAGATCAGCTCAGGGGGCCCTCAGGGAGGTGAGGGGGTGGCAACTGGGTGAAGGGGCTTTTCCGCTGCTGCTCCCCATCTCTGGAACTCCCTCCCAAGGGAAATTCACCTGGCACCATCTCTATTTTCTTTTTGGTACAAGGCAAAGACATACCTTTATTTTTTTTTTTATACTTAGCCCTTATGAATGCTGTGGCCTTTTTATATTATTACTGTATCGATGTTTTTAATCTTTTAAGTGTTTTAATAGGTTTTAATGTGCTGTTATTATATATATGTTTAATAGGTTGTAAGCAGCCTAGGAAGGCCTTTTGGCAGTTATAGGTGGCCTATAAATATGTGAATGAATGAATAAATTGACTTCCATGCCTCCTCTTTCCCATAGCAGGCCCTCTGGCCTTGTCACAAGGCTACACAAAGGCTGGGTTCACAAATCATGACAAGCAACCCTGCATGGTTACCATGATGCATTATTTTTTGCCTGCATGTGATGATTAAGTGCTTTCTGTGCTAGTGTGGTTTCTACCCTCCTTGCTCAGACCTCCTGCTGTTGACATATATCCCAGCAGCTACCACACCTGAAATTCAATCTCACATTGGATGGCTGAGGCGGCGGCTGTTCTCTCTAGGGAACTCTGTCAAGGCACCGTGGAAATCATGATGCCAGTCAGGGAAACCATGACGAAGCATGGGAACCACAGTACCACCCAGGGAAACCATGACGAAGCATGGAGACCACAGTACCACCCAGGGAAACCATGACGAAGCATGGGAACCACAGTACCACCCAGGGAAACCATGATGATGCATGGAGATCACCCAGAGGATCACTGCAAAATGGGGTAAGCTCAAGTGTGTATGGGAGGGAGGGAAAGGGAATTCTTAACAATCAGACAAACAAAACATTCTATGAATGGAGCCCTTTCTCTTATGGAAAGCAGATCCTGCTTCTAAGCCTCAGAGCAGTGGTCAACAATCAACCATCTTCTACAGTAGCCATTGGCTCCCACTGGGGAAATCTGAACTGGCCATCCTGGGTTGTTCACACGGAGCATCCGCCCTGATAAGGGAACTTTGACCCAGCAACCTCTTCTTGGTATGCATAGATGTGCAACCCCAAATGAACCCCCAGTTTTTAAATGAATAACCATCGCTGTATGGCTCGTCCGCTAATGATTCTCATCTTGCTTTGCCTACAGAGCATATGCAACATTGCTGGCTTTTATTGAGCATCCAGCTCTGCAGAAATGCGCTGTGGACAAATGAGCCATGATGTGTCATGTCCATTTTTAAGCAAGCCAAGCATTGCTCTCTTAATTGCATGTTCCAGTGTACCCAGCTGTGGGGAAAGCCAGCATCTGATGGCACAATCCTTTGTGCAGTAGAGGCGTAATTCAGATAATCAGAGTAACCCCTTAGCTGCTCCCGGAAGGCTGTTGCCTTCAGCTGTTACAACATAGCTTGATGGGGTTTGGTTGTTTATTCATTTATTGGATTTTTATCCTGCTGCATTAGCCAATAAGGCTCCCTGAGCGGGTTACCAAGTTAACAGTGTGATGCACGGGGGTTGCAAAGCAACAACATGGTGCTTGCTCATCTCTGATTGCATGGAGTCCCAGAGTCCTAGGAGAACATCTGCTCCATGTTAGGATCATTTTACACCCTCTTTCACACATGCAAAACAACAAATAAACCAAGAGAAACCAAAGGTTACGGTCCTGAGAAAAATCTGGAATCCATGCAATGTAACACTTTTATTCTAATTTTTTATTTTATTCCAAGACAAAGATCACCAAAAAGAGAGGGAGGGAGGGAGGGAGGGAGGGAGGGAGACAGCAAAAGCTTTGGGGACCTTCAGGCCCCTTCATCAGGAAAGCTGTCGCACAAAGCAGGTGGGGAGGAGTGACCGGGAGAGGGAGAAGGCTGGGTGTGCCGGCCAGGAGGTTTGTATGGTCAGAGTCCCAGGAAAGACGGGGAAGCATGGTTTGCAGTTCTTCTAATCAGACCTGTCAGGCGATGCAAAGGTTTCAGGCATCAGAGCTCCCCAGAACACTGGGAGCAAAAGAGGACCCAATCCTTGCTGTCCCCCCATTTTTGAAAGCATGAAATCCAGCTGTGAACTCATGGCTGCCTCGACCCCAAGCTGCCCATCCCCTTCCCGCACAATGGAAACTGGCTCATTCTTTGTGATCTTTGACTTGGCCTAATCCATAACTACCAATGTTAGTACTGCTGCACGGTGAGACAGTTCCCATCACCATGAGTGAGAGGACAGTTCAACCGCCGGTAGAATGATGCAACCGTAGGGGTCAGCAGTTCCACGCAGGTTATAAGTAGCATTACATGAATCTCAAGAAAGATGTGGAGAGGGGCCATCCTCTCCAAGCCTTATGGAAGATCGTTGTCTTGTCTTCCTACAAGATTTCTCTTACCCACGAGTTGCACTGCTCTACTGAGTCAGCCTCCTGTACAAGGACTGATTCCCACAAATGGACTAGCAAACATCACAGCAAAGAGCAGCATTGCTGCGCATCACCCTGGCCCCATCCCTTCATCTAGCCAAATGATAATCTGAAGCAGAACCCTGTTTTCAAGCTAATGTGATAAATCCTTGTGCTTTTACACCTGTTTGGCAAGTGCTCATTTCCAGCTTCACTTTTCACATCCATCTTTCTACTCTATCTTGATGTCTTGATCATCTGCCTTAGCATAGCAGTCAGCTCATTTTTTGTATGCCGATGGAATATGATGTCGGCTTGGTGCTTCATTAGCAGGAATGAGGTGGGTAATTCGTGCAGCTGATGGCCATAATATGCCAACGATTACTGTGTAATGGCACCTTAGAGAGGGCTCCGCTTTGAAGAGGACACGTCCCTATGTCTTAGGGTGGAAACATCCTTTGTGCCTTAAGGCCAGGAAGTTCCCATCACTAGTATTCTCAGAACCAGAATGGAATTGCATTCCAAGAAAAGCAGAATGGCTGCTGTCCATGGTCACCCAGGTCTGTGGAACCTCGGGCACGGAGGCCAGATGTAGAACTTCGGCCTTTCTGTTTCCCTGGACCACGACCTGCTCTTTGGGCCACGTCTCTTTGCCCAGTCTGAGTCATGCTCCACAATTACATCTTGAGTTTGTATCAGACGGCAAACTTTTGATTTCTTCTCACATGAAACTCCGTGTGTATTTCGGTCCGTAGTTTCCCAAATGAACACATCCGCTGTGCCCATTTTTTAAATGGACAGACGCTTTTCCCATGATTGAAGCATATTTACGCACAATTTCAAATACATTTCTGAAATGTATCCATGCTGTCATTTTGGAGAGGGGGTGCCTGGATAGCATATCACAATCTCAGAAATATGCAGACTTCAACCACAGCCAAGTCTGTGTTTTGCCCAGCAAACTGGGTAAAATTTGGACTGAGCTAACCCACTGCTATTCTAAGCCATCAAAAGAAACAGTGGTGCCCATCCCGAGCCTATGATTCACTCAACTCTTGGCAGGGTGGACAGGGTGATAAAAAGCACAGTGCTTGTTCCAACGGCATTGGAATAAAGACGAAAATGGCAAGGAAAACCCTTCCCAACAGTCACTTCCCCAAAAGGGGTGCAGGTTAAATGATTTATTCATGCAGTGCTTTTGTGTATATTTGCTACACGTTTTTCACTATAGACTGTTGTTAACCATCTTGGCCAGCGATTCAGTGCACTGTAACTCGTGAGAAAAGTGACAATGCACATTTTAGCAAGGAGGAAAAACACACACGGCATTCGTTTATTTTGCAGCAAAATGGTAGAAACAAAGTAAGTCAGTTTCAGTTCTGATTGGAGCACTCCAAAGTCGCTTCCACTGGAGCTCTCGAATATTTGTTTCCAGAGGCGAGCTGTGGATCAGCACTGGACAGCTCCTCGGAAAACACGTGCCTTCAAAGTAGCATGGTGCAAGCCGGCCGCTCATCTGATGCACATGGAATGTAACCCAGCAGAGATTCCATTCCGTGCAGGCACATTTGAGGAAGAAAGCCGACAGCAGGAGAGGTGCCAACCCGGGTATGGCTGAAGACTCTGAGCATCTGACTGCTGATCTCTGCCGACAAGGCAGAGGAAGGAGGGGACGTCTTCATGTTTCTTATTCCAGTCCAACCTCCAATGCAGATGCTTTGCTGAAAAAAATGTGCCCAATATCCCTAGTGCATTCTTTGCTTGGTCATGGTGCAGAGCTGGGATGATTATTATGCTGTGGGCGGCGGCATGGAAGTGAGGGAAACATGATATCAGGCTTTGGAAACGGATTCTCTGCGGATCCTCGTGGGATTTGCTGCTTTAGGGCGATCACTGTGCAGACAGCACAGAACCATTTCTCGCACTGGGAATGGCAAGGGGGCACAGTCTTCTTGGCTCTTGTGCCCAAGTACTGGGCTCAGATTTGGACAAAGCAATAGCACGGGTAGGACTTTCTCTAAAGGGTAGGTAGGAAATATTACTTTATTAAAGGGTATTTAAGCAAGGCTTTCTAGGACTCAAGAACAATCCAGTCCATTCTCCTGCCCGTATCTTCAATAGAAGCATCACATTTATTCAGCCTTCTTTTACATTGTTATTTATTTTATATTGTGAATTTTATATTGTTATTTTTGTATTTTATTGTGTTGTGAGCCGCCTCGAGGCTTCGGCAAGGGGCGGCATAGAAATGTTTTAATAAATAAATAAATAAAAAGATGTTAGTGTTACATGGAAGCTGGAGTATGGATTTAATCGAAGTGCAGGGGCTGGAGCAATCCAAGATGGGGAAATATTAAATCAAATTTTTGCATGATGTTAAAAGCATATGAACACTTTCAGAAACAGATACTGAAGTCCACTTTCCTGGTCTTCCAAAAATACCACAAACCACACGCACATTTTCAGTTCCTGAGATGATCCTTGGAGGGCTATTTGGAAAGGGTACCAGCACCTGACTGGGCTTACAGAATTCCATTGTCCAAGATGCGCAGCTGGTGACCATTCTGCGTTTGTGACACCAGACGAAGACTTTTAAAGATTATTCTCTCTGGCTTAAAAAAAATACTTTTATCAGCTGTTAATGACTTTAAAATTGCCTTCATGTGGATTTCAGAGGTCACTGATTTTATAGATTAATTCTCTGTTTCTTAATTCAATGCTGTATTTGTATTTTTATGCTTGGATTGTGCTTTAATATTTTATTGGAAGCTACCCTGTTACAACAGGAGGAAGCCTGGTGCCCTCCAGATGTCTTGTCGCACAACTCCCATAGTCTGTGCCTCCTGGCCATGCTGGCTGGGACTCATGGGAGCTGTAGTCCAAAGCATTTGAGGAGCACCAGTTTTCAAAGCATTTGAAGAAGAAGTGGGAGGCACGTGGATATTATACTCGAGTTAATTAAGAAAATCCACTGTGAACTTTGCTTCTTCAACGTTGCTTAGCTACCTTAAAGCTTCCTGCTCTTTTGAAAGAATTTGGCTGTGCTTGTTCGCTCACCTTTGTCCCTTGAGACCAGATTGTATTCTCCATGCAGAGAGGGGGATTCCAGTATGTTACAGGAAGGACCATAGTTCAGTGAGAGAACACTAGACATGCCTTGCTGGAGAAGGTCCCAGGTCCGGTCCCTGGCACTTGGAAGGACCGGGCATTGGGTGAGCAGAAGGACCTCTATTGGTGACCCTGGAGACCACTGCCAGTCAGAGCAGACAACACTGGGGTAGTACATAGTCCGACCTGCTGTAAGGCTGTTTCCTATGTTCTTCCACTGCATCTTTGCTTCAGCCAAGCAGGTCTGGCTCTGGTCAGTGCCTAGATAGGTTTCTAAGTATGACTCCTGGAGCCTGAGGATGGCAGGAACATGGTTGATAGGCAGAAAAAAGACCAGGAACACCCAGCAAAGCCTCCTTTGTCACCTTTAGCCTATGAGCAAACCCTGCTGCTTTCAGTTCCTAAGTGTGCTTCTTATTTAGGAGGAATTTCAGAGCCTAATTAGACAGAAGAACCTTGTACAACTCCCAGCATTCTCCAACCAGCACAGAAGAATTCTGGGACTTGTAGGACACTTTCCTATCTAAACATGCCCAGGATCGCATCCTTAGATGGTGAAGGTGATGGTTGTGATGATGGTTAAATGAAGGAATGTGCTTGAGACACACAGACTTCCTCCAGGTTCCAAGCTTCCTCTCAGCAGGGTTACATAGGCCTTGTCTTCCCCACATCCTCATCAGTACTTCTTGGTTTCAAATAGCTCTAGAATCCTCCTTCTTCCTCTTCCTTCCAGTTCATACCACAGCACAGGGCACCCCATGGCCGTAAAGACAGTTGAACGAGGCTGGGCTGGTGATACCGTGGTGGGAACCAGCTTCAAAACGATATTCATGAGTAGGCAGACAGAGCTATCAAGCCCTCAGACAGAAGGGTGTGCCTCGCGGCACTGTGCGGGGGCAAAAGCCGGGGCCCCCGTCATCCGCCATTCAAATTACAACGCCTCTGACAACGAAATAATTGGGAATTTGTGGGCCACAGGGAGTTTGGACAGGACTGCTTTATAATTAAATCCATGCTCTTCAGAGAGCTGGTGCCCAGGCTGCGGTGAGATGTTGAAGTTAATAAGAAGGTTTTTAAAAATCAATCCATTATTTCGTAGGAAACCTGTGCCGAGATTGGAGGGGGAGAGAGGCAGGTGGAGAGCAAGTGGGAGCAAGAGACGGAGATCCGTGCACCTTGTGCTTTCGTGCATGAAATACGATGCTGGAAGAGGCAGGAGTTTTGCACAAGCCGAATCCTTAATAATCAAATTGCTTGATAGAGCAGTGAGCAGGCCCCGCGGTTATCTAATCTCGGGGAGATAAAGGCATGAATGAGCTTTGCGGAGAGGTAGGAGAGGAATAGGAGAGGAATACATACGAGGGAAACTTGTGCATTTAACAGTGGGTGGCTACATGAGAGGCTTTATGTCCTGCTTCGGAGAAAGTCTCTCTTTCTCCGCAAGTCTTGATCATAGTGAAAAGGTGGAATCCCACCCACTCACGTACGCAGCTTAAATGCAGTTGAATAATATTGATCTCTGCACGGAGCTTCCTTTTCTGAAATGAGAACAGTGGAGGGGCAGGGCTTTGTTCTACCTCCAGGAAGCATTTCCCAACTCCAGTCCCCGTCTTCCTCACTTCAGATCTTCTTTGAGCGAACGGTGGGGAAGGAAATGTGCACCTACATTCAAAGCATCCTCAGCGACTGAGGATGTGCAGCTGCATTTATTATGGATGAACAATTCTTGGAGAGTGCTGAAAAACCTCTGAAAATGGATGCCAGGGTCTCTGAAGGTCCGTGGCTCCATTGATTGGTCCACCTTTAAAGATTTTCATGAGAGGATCTTACTTTCTTTCATCTACTGGGGTTAGCACACTAGGACTATCTAAATGAGGATTAGGCTAACCTAATTTTTCCCTAGCAAATAAGGAAGACCTCATGCCAGACATTTCCTGCCGCAACAAATAAGTCATCCTGGGATAGGGACCCCAGCTGGGCTGGATTTGGGCCATTGGTCTGAGTTCTGCATTCCATCACAAAAAATAGATGGAATTTTTTCATCCATGGGATGAATGGATGCAATACAGTCCTGGTGCTTGGAAATGATGGCATTTTTGTGTGACTCTGTTACTAGAAAGAAAGAAAAAGTAAAGTGGGACATTGGAAAGGAATGAAACAAATAGGCTGGTAAGCAGAACCGAGCAAAAGTCCACCGTGAGGCTGATTTATAGCTCTGTCGAAATCAAGTTAGAAACTCACTTATTTAGCCTATAGTTGACTTTAGATGCATCAAATTCTGTGTCAAACTGGAATGGATGCCTGCCTCTGCAGTTCAATGCTTTGCCTGAACGATTCCCTTCTCCGAGTGCCACACACTAATTCCTCAGCCCTCTTTCACAGTCTTCTGCGACTCTTAATCTTCCATCTTCCTTTAAATCGGACCTTTCTGGATTATGACCCATAAACCTGGACATATATCAGAAACTGCATACCGTGGGCCCTCTAGAGGCTTTGTAAAGATGAGATGGCAAGACAAGCAGGGATTGCTAAGCACATAAGGTGACCATAAAAAGCTGGTGAGCTGTTTGCAACTCGAAGGGCAGCGATAGTGAACATCTTTCCATCTGAAGACCAAATTCTATGCTGGGAAAGTCCTCCGGCTTGTCTTTGGAGCAGGGTTCAGAGCAAATGAAAGGGTCCAAAATTCATCGCATGCCAGGTTCAAGTCCTTACTGCCAATACCTTAGAGAATTGGGAAGTGGGACTGGGAAACCCCCAAATGTTCAGAAAGGGGAATAGCCATCCTTCTTGTTCGAAGTCCCTCTTGTTCGTTGTCTGACCATGAAAGAGACAAGCAACACCAGCATAAAACGACTCTTGGACTGATTTATGATAGGAGCACACTGGCAATATAGAACGGGCCTGTCTCCCACCAGGACCAGCTGCTACACTTATCATGCACAGTGAATGTAAATGTTTTGTTTTTTGCAATAATCAGTAACATAAAACATCACAGCAGAAAACATTCAGTGACTCTAGTACATAGTTCTCTTGACCTACGCTTTCTTTTAGCACATCCAGTGTTAAAACAATTGACCCCCGGCTTACCTTTACAAACTCTGATCATCTTGACAGAGGTTTATTTTATATTTTTGACCCTCTCTGATAAAACTCCAAGCAACTGATCCTTCTTGTTTGGTTTGCAGGAAAAGTTTTTATCCTTTAGGCTGGAGACTGGATGTGCACCTGGGCAAGGAGGAAAGTTTGGACCCTAGCTGATGTTCTACGCTGCTTCCAAAGGTGTAGACTGGCAAGAAACCATTTCCATATTCATTCATTCCTTGGCGGCCTTTCCTGGCCATAATCTTCACAAGGCAGCTGGCAACATTAAAACAATGCAATAAACATGACTGATTCGTTGCTTCAGCTTTGTCTTCGACACCTCATTACACCTTACAGATGTGTGTGCATTATTGAATTGTATTCCTATGATGTAGAAATTACCAGACAACCACTGACAGGGAACTTGTGGTGGGAGAGAGATTCCTGTCACAGGGAGAGAAGGATGGCATACTTCCTTAATTGTACATCGTGGAAAAGGCTTTGGGCAAACAAGGACGACTGCCATAATAAAGACAGGTTTTTCCTGAAAAATATTTTGATGCATGGTCAAAAGAGCTCCGCCTTTACAAGTGATTTGGGCCACAAGCCGTTTTATTTGGATTTGGATGTTGCTGTTATTTTTACCTATACTTCTGCTTTAAAAATAACATCGTTTATGTACTTATTTGGGTCGGTCTGGTTATATTTGGAAATGTAAAAGTTTCCAAATATTATTTTACTTATTAAATAAATTTTATTTATTTTATTTATTATTTTATGTATTATTTTATTTTATTATTTATTTGTTATTAATAAATAAATATTATTATTTATTTTATTAAATAAAATAGTGAATATTAAACGCAGACAGACTTGCACATATATATGATTTTCAAAAGAAATATACATACACACACACACACACATACATACTCAAACCAGGGAGAACTTTTAGGAGGCACCAGCCCTTCAGATTTGTAAAAAAGCCAAGCTTTGTCAGCAGTGAGGAGAGATTCAATTGGCCCAGATACATATTAATAGGAATTTACCCAATTCACATCTCACAGACCTTAATGTCGGCTGAAATGCACTTGTTCATCGCAATCTACATTTTTCCAAGTTTTGCAAAGCCATTTCCAGTTGCACATATATCAAGGGAAAGAAATGCTCAAAAGTTTACCTGGGGGTTAAAAAAATTGCAAAAATACACTTGGAAAAAAACATATAAAATATATATATTAGAGGAAATGTTCACAAACATGCATTTTTTCACGCAGACTTTTTTTCTCGAGCTCTCAAATTGTTGTAGAAATACGCTGAAATGAACATATGGTTGGGAAAATGAACTACCCAAGACCGAAAATGGCTATTTGCTGATCCCTAGTTAGCCAGTAACAACTATGCAAGAGTTGGCAATTTCAGAGGATATCAGCAAGTACCTTCTCTTGTTTCTTGTCTTCCACTGCAAATCAAGCAAATGTTGTTTAACACTTTCACTTCCAGTGCTGGAAGGGCAGAAAGCATGAGCTGAAAAGCAAATAAGTTACGTGGACCTTTTGTCTTTGAAACCTGAAAAGCAAAATGCAAGACGGACACTTTGCTTCTTTTATTGATTCATCTTTTTTCCGCCAGATCAAGCTTCTCTTCTTTCTGCTCAGTCATTAAGAACATATTTTTAGCTCTACCCTATTGAGACAGAACCTGTGCCAGAAGGAAAAGGTCCTGCTGTTGAAATATTGCCTAAGCCGTAACTTGAAAAGCTGCATTACAGGATCCCCGTAAAAAAAGTAAAAATTGCCTTGCTGGAACACCCATCATAAGGGATGGCTAAAAAGTTATTTTCACACCAAAAACTTGTGTGGTTTAGTGGTTAGACTCAGGCAATCTGGGTTCTCATCCCTGCTCAGCCATGGAGCCAACTGGGCGACTTTGGGCCAGTTACAGACTCTCAGCCCAGCCTACCTCACAAGGTTGTTGAGGTGAGAATAAGACTGAAAGCTGGAAGAGGATTGTGTAAGTTGCTCTGAGTTCTTCATAAGAAAAAAGACAGGATATCGATCCACTGAATGTTCACCCAGAGCCTCCATCCACACCCTGATGCTCACTTTCCCTGGTTGGCTGTTTTCATTCGCACAATTTTTGCATTTCAGCTGAACGGCGAAAGTACACTTTGCACAAGTGCATTGGAAAAGTGTGCTTTTCTGCCAGAGAATTAGGCACAAATGTGTGTAAAGGAGAGCAAATGCAAGCTGGGAATTTGAAAGCACATTTAAAGAATCCACTCCACTCCTCATGCTTGTGTTCGGGATTCCAGATGTTTACAAGACGTGTGCAATAAAAATATTTACCACTTGTAACGTTCCATTGAGGGCTGTACACCTATTCGGACCTGGTCTGCGGAAGCAGTAGCGTGCCTTTCGTTGTTCTCATGGCCAGGGGCACCCTCCCTCGGGGCCCAACACCGCCTCTTCCTGGGGGGGCCTGGCTCCCCCCTCTGTGCTGCTGCACTCTCCAAGCAGTTTCCACCAGCGGCCCCATCCACTGAAAGTGGACTTGCAAAGGATGGGAGGACAGAGGTGGCCATTCTGTGCTGCAATGTGGCAGCTTGCAGGCATGGTGAGAATCCCTGTGCAAACCAGCAACCAGCCTCAGCGGCTTCGGTGCGGGTGTTCAAGGATAGGCTGGACGTCCACACAGTGGGCATGTCGTGAGTGGAGCCGGCTGGTACCAGAGGTCAGACTAGATGGCCCGGGATGCCCCTTCTGACTCGCTCTGTTTCTATGTTTCTATGTTTCTAACTATTGTTTTGCTTGCTATTGTTCCCTGTCTCTGCACATGTCTGGGGTTTTCATTATATTTATTTATTTGCATGTATTTATAGGCCACCTATAATTGCTGAGGCCTTCTTAGGCAGCTTACAATGCATAAACTATATTAACAGAGTAAAACACCTTAAAACCAATTAAAACATAATGAAATAAACATCTATAAAAGCAATTAAAAAGGGCCACAACATGCAGGCCAGATGTTAAAAAATTGCCTGAAAAGAGGTCTTTGCCTGGCGCCGAAAGGAAAATAGAGATGGCGCCAGGCAAATTTCTCTTGGGAGGGAGTTTTACAGATGGATGCACATTTCATGATTAGAATGATATAGTTGGAAGGGGGCTAGCAAGCCATCAGGTCCAGCCACCTGCTCAAAGCAGGACTCAAGTCTCCCATCCAGACTTCCATCAAGCCCGACCTTGCTTAGCTTCCAAAATTAGGTGGGATCAGGCACTTCAGACTGTTACAGTTACACCTCACCTTGTTCCTCTTGTCAGCAACCCCTGGTGGCTTGGGTTGTCCTCCCCTTTCCATATTCTCCTCACAACCACCCTGTCAGACAGGTTAGGCTGAGCAGAGCTAAGTGGGGACTACATCCTGGGTTGGAAATTCTCCATGCTCAGGGATGAAGCCCAGCTTGCTGGAAACTACTCCAGCTAGAAAGAGCAAAGGGTGGGCAACCTACTTCATTTGAGTGGCCATCCAAATCTACTCAGGAAACCATGAGTTAGACAGATTAGTGGGAAGGAAAGAAATGTTCTGTCACTAAAGAACCCGATTCTCTTCTGCAATTTTTAAGCTGAACACCTAGAAGCTGGAGCTATAGAAGAAATAAATTGGGGGGTATGACATATTCTAACAAGAACTCTAATTTTGGTAACTGTGTGTCAGAAGCATCCCTCTTGATAGCGGGAGCCAATGGAAAAGCCATTCGGAGTGCAATAAATGTTACAGATGGCATGACAATGCCTTTGACATGTAATCCAACACAGCGTGGAACAAAACGAGATCTATGGGAATTTGAAAATATACTTCCATATGGCTGTTGTTTCAGCATCACCAAGAGAAGTGCTCAAGTTCGTCGAACGCTGCTTATTATACTTTTTTGGCAGCGAAGGCACAAAAAGTAGATCACTGCAAGAATTGTTGAAATGGGTGGGCAGGTTGGACAACCTGTTCAGGATCGAGTGCAGCTGGTTTGGCCAAGGAGCTCAGTCTGGGCCGTGCAAATCCATTTGTTAATCGCAGCAGGTGACCAACTGAAACACAGAATAGAGGAGGGACCCTTAACAGCATCGTGGAGAACGCCCGAGTTGGAGAACCCTGGCTTGAAAAGGCGGTAGCTCCAGGAAAGACGCCCTAAAGTGGTGATGGGGCAGCGTCCCAGAACGCCGCTCAGCCCGGCAGGCCAGCGTGTTTAGTGCTGCAATAAGCGTCTCCCACTGTTTCTGCACTTGCAAGAACCCTCGGCTTTGCATGGGTCTTCTCCCCCTTCACAACATACAGCAGGTCAGGCTGAGTCAGTGAATCCCCCTAGGTCGTCCCCATGGGCTTTATGGGTAGAACCCAGGACTTGTATTATTTATCATTTATCGATTATCGATTATTATCTACTGTTTACTTTTTTTGTTTGTTTAGTCGCAAAGTCACGCCCTACCCAACATGACCCCGTGGACTGCATTCCTCCAGGCTCTACTATTTACTATTAAAAGCTTTTCTAACCCGCCCACCACTAGCATCCCGAGATGGCTCCAAACCCTAGTGCAAAGCTGTAGCTGTGGCACCCCAGCTTAGGGGGCGGGTGCAGACTGACAGGGCTCTGCCCTCCAGCCCCTGGCCATTGCCCTCCCAGCCACCCACCTGGCACCTGTTCACAGCCGAGCAAAGCATGGACTGCAGCAAGAGAGGCGGCAGCTGTGCCGATGACGCACGCTGGGCCAGCTGGCTCTGGGCCTTCCCCATCCCCGGCTGCTCCCTGTGTGGATGCAGCCAGGCGCCGTTTCCAGCAGCACAGCCGGGAGAAGCAATCAGATGGCGAGGCAGCAGCGGGCAAACTGACCGTCTTCTCGAAGAGAAGCTCGAGCTGGCTGTGTGCCCTGGCACGTCTCCCTCCCCTCCCGGCCATTCCAGGCTTTGAACGGGTTCTTCCCGCCTGATCCACATGAAGGAAAACTTGCCTGCCATTCCTGGTATTAAAGCAAAAGGCATTCCTGGAGGAGAAGGCTATCCATGGCTCCTGGCACTGACGGCAGCAGGCTACCTGCAGTCGCAGAGGAAATGCAACCGTGTGCACCACTTGCAGAGGAAGATGGGCAGGGGAGTACTGCTGCACAGGCAGCTGGTTGGCCATCGGACTAGGTGGGCCATAGGTCTGCTCTGACACCACTTCTGTTCTTCGTTCTCTGAGCATGGGCAAAGTGTGTTCTTTAAACTCAGTGCAACAGGAAGAAAGCAGATTCCCCCTCCTGCCCAAGTTCTAAATGCATTTACTTAAGAATCAGCACCATACTGTTGTAAAAAAGGATAATATATTTGAGGTAAAAATAATAAAGAGAGCATCTGTCAGCCTGTGCATGCTCCTCCCGCTCCTTGCTAATTTTACAACCTTTGCACGTACGATGAAGGGATGCAGCGATGAAAAGCTTGGATGCTGCAGGCTGCCTTTGGACCAGGCTGGGCTGCAGGACCTGCTCACCACTGCCACCCTCTCCTGCTTCTCCCCAGATGGTCCTTCAGGGTCAGGGAATGGGGTTTCTGGCACCCTGGACCACCATCCCAGGGGCCAGTGCCAGCCAGACCCCTGGCTGCAGGCTCATGGGGAGCCGGAGCCTGGTAGCAGGAGGGAAAGGGTCAGAAGAGCTTCTGCAGTGGCATCAGAACCATCCAAACACACTCCTGCTGCTTCAGACGCCACTCAATCAACCGTCGCCAGATGTGCTGGCACTGAAAGAGCAGAAGAGTGCACTTCTCCACATTATCGCTCCCCCTCGGGAAGTGGGCAGCGTGGATTCAGCCTGTAAAGCTGCATCTCAGCCCTGACCTGTGCTCCCTCTGGCTTTAAAACCCAGTGGCAGGAAGGGAACATCGACTTCTGCAGTCCGTGCCAGCCTCTCCAACAATAAAAAGCCATTATTCTCTATCAACGGCAAAGTGGTAACTTTAGACAGCTGAGGACTTTACAAACCACACTCTTATAATTGAAAAGAGGGGAAGGAACCATCAGGGTGATTAATATAAATTCCTGCCAGAGGGACTCAAAAGAGCTCAACATGGATTACGGACAGGGGGGTGTTATACTCGGAGTGACAGAAAAGCAGTAAATGCTCATTTTGAACTTTGCAAGTTGGGCCTACAGATCTCTTTTATGGCTCTTCCACCATTACTTTAGCAAGAGTATTTAATAGGCTCTTTTATTTCTCTTCATTCCTCTTTCTGGTAAGGCTGGTGGCAGGAATGGTTCTGGGTATGGAAAAGTTGGGTACATTGGACAAAACTTTCTAAATATACAGACTGGGCACTCACAGCCATGCCTTCTTTCTGTAATAAAGAAATATTTGTTGGTGCTGTTTGTTGTTTAATAACTAAATGTTATAATGGTGTTGCTGTTGCTTTTGTTTAAATTGCCACAAAATTCGGTTCCTCTTAGGACAGATCTACTACAAAGTGAAACGATTATTAGACAAAGCAGAGCTGCCACCAGCAGAAAGACAAAGGGGCATGACATCTTGCAGAGCTTTGTAATTAACAAGCAAGTACTGCAGTCTTACTGATTTAAGAAAAAGCAAAAAGCCAAGGCTCTCCTGGGGGGGAGGAGACATATCGTGACTTCAAAGCCAAGACTTCCAACATAATATTTTTTAGAAGTCTCTTGCTACTGAACCTGCCAGGACTTTCCCCGCCTTGTTCTGCTAAAAGATGCTGCATGGAATTCCATGTACGATTATGCCTGTCGATCTTTTCTTTGGCACAAGTAAAACAGTGGTGGACAACTCTTTGGGGCCATGGGCATATCTGGAAATTTGCAAAACTCTGCTGGGCTCCATTATTTTTTTAATAGTATGTCTACTGCTACATTTAAACTATCATTCTCTGTGTTTTAGCTGTTCATTTCTTTATCTCTTTTAATTCATTTTGAGTTATTGTGGCTGCTTTTAAGAGAATTCCTTAAATGTGTTTTCTCATTGGTTTTATTGAATTAGCTTTGATTAGGTAGGTCCTCCTGAGAGAATTTCAACTACAGGGCAATCTCAAAGTGAGAGAATTGCTTTGCCTTGCTGACTAGACGGTTGCACGTATAGAGCAGTGGTGGCAAACCTATGGCATGTGTGCCGCAGCCGGCATGCAGAGCCCTCTCTGTCGGCACGTGAGCCAAGTCGCCCCAGCATCGCCCCAGCAGCTGAGCATCGGATACCAGCACACATAGGGGCTGTGCGCATGCTCGGAAAGGAGTAGCGGCGCCTGGCGATGACATCATGAGCCGTGACTCATCCGAGCTTTTGCATGGCCAGTCAGTGCACTGCCAGGTGTGTGTGTGTGTGTGTGTGTGTGTGTGTGTACTTTTTGCCTGGACTGGCTGTGAGTTGTTTTTTCTAAAGTAAAACCTCCATTTTCAGGTTTTATTGTAGTGTTGACACCTTGCGATGAAGAAGTGGGTTTTGGGTCACAGTTTGGGCACTCGGTCTCTCAAAGGTTCGCCATCACGGGTCTAGAGCAAAAGGAGGACCACTGAACTCAACTCATTGAAATCAGTCCAATCTTTTCAATGAGTTTCTTATAGGTACGGCTCAGGGGAAAATCCTGTGGCGCCTCAAAAGCCACAGGGACTGTGAGATACTCCGGATTCCCGCATCCTACGGCTCTAGATACTTTTATCACTTCAGGAGAGGAAATCGGGTCGCTCTCCTGCACTCTTGCAGCTGTCCTGTGTTGTGCCCTGTGATAGCATTTCTCCTCTGAGAAGCGGAAGGTCCCTCAGATGGCCAAGCCCAAGCAGCTTAGATGCCACCTGCAGCAGGGACTTTGGGGAGCCGAAGGTTCATCGCTGAGAACAGTGGGGAAATTAATTGTTCGAGAAATTCTGCTGTGTGTGAGAGAGACGTAAGCAAGTTCCTGAAAATTCTATACATTTAGGAGCTAAGCTTTGTTTTGTTTTGAAATCCAAGATACAGCATCTGCCCTCACAAGATGAGATATTGGTTCTCACTGGTCTCTCCTCATGGGAGGACAGTGGTACCAGCCCTGACTTTTCTAATCCATTTGGCTTCCCGCTCAGAAATGTTATTTGGGAAAGATAATTTGCCGGTTTAAAGGCAACACTCCTAAAATAATGTTAGAAAGCCATTTAGAAATGTGTTCTGCTTGCAACAACTTTGTGTATTGTATGCTGCCCTGGCAATTCGCCTCATCTAGAAAAGAAAGAGTGGAGAAGAAAGGGCCAATTTCAAACTCTTGCAGTTGAAAACCCTGCATGTTAATACTAAAAATGTTATTAATGCAGGTGTTCTGTGGTAACAATATTTTGGGATATTCTATGTATTTATTTATGAGAATTATTTCCCATTTTTTTCTCACCAAGGACTCACTTATTGACTTACTTATCTCTCCTCCTCCTGCTCTCAAACTTATCCCCAGAGCAACCCAGGGAGGGAGGCTGGGCTGAGAGTCTGTGCCTGGCCCAAAGCAAAGCCCATCTCATGAAATCTGTCACACTCTGTCCCCCTCACACCTGGCCTCCAGGTTGTAAGATTTTTTTGGAAGGTGGCAGCCTCATAGAATTTTGCCCTGAATCTGTATCCCTGTGTCACTATCAGCTGTCACCCTGGGAAGCTGTAGAAGCTTTTAAGGATTTGTTTAAACACTTAGTCTGGATGCTGTGGTCCTTTTTATATTGCTTTAATGGAGGTTTTAATTCATTGTGTTTTAATTGGTTTTAATGTGCTTTACTTTGTTAATATGTTCTGTGTATTGCAAGGCACCTAAGAAGGCCTCAGCAATTAAAGGCAGCCTATAAATACACACACACACACACACACACACACACACACACACACACAAATAAATAAATAAATAACAACAAGGCTTGGGACCGGGACACCTGAAGGAGCGCCTCTTCCCTTACATGCCCTCATGCCCCTTAAGATCTGCAGGAGAGGCTTTGCTCCGGGAGCCCTCTTTAAAGGAGATAAGAAGAACTATCCGGAGCAGGGCCTTCTCTGCAGGGGCGCCCAGATTATGGAATGCGCTCCCTAAAGAGGTGCACCTGACACCGAATTTATATTCTTTCCAGTGCCAGGTTAAAACCTTTTCATTTAATTGCTATTTTAAAAATTAATATTGTATCATTAACCGTCGCTTCGTTTTTTGTTTTTGTTTTTATATAATTTTATGGATTTTGTTATTGTTTATTGTTTCTAATTGTATGTTGTGAGCCGCCCCGATATGCCGAGGCATGTGGTGACGGCATATAAAAGTTTTAAATAAATAAATAAAACATGAATGAGATTGCCATGCTTGGCTCCTTCTTCCAAGATCCAGTACTCTGAAGTATACATTCGCAAAAATATCTGTTTTTCTATGCCTGTTTCCACCGGACTCAAGGACTCCATTGCAAAATTAGAAGTGCCAATTTAGGATAACTGAGGCTTGGTTTGCATTGGACTTAAAAGTGTGACATTTGGTAAATTGACATTAAAATGCCAACCCTACTTTTTTCTTGTATCCCTAATCAGAAACCAATCTTCATTTGCACTAAGGCTGAATGGAAAGTTTGACTTTCATGCACTTCTCCCTTGGAAAGTGAAAGCCAGGTAAAAGGGGGTGGAAGGGCGAAAAGGGGTGGCATGTGTCCCACTTCTTCTTTTTTTATAGTAAGTTTTATTTGAAATTATAATCCTAAAAACAAAGAAAAACTAAAAACAACATCCATCATCAAAAACATCGGGCCCGCTGGGTCAGCCCCCACACCTTTCTTTTTCCATTTATGATAACTTAAAACATATATAAATCTATGCGAAGTCCCGTTTCTCTAGCCAATAATAAAAAGAGTCCCAAGTTTGATAGAAGTCAGTATCTTCTTTCTCCTTCAATGATAAAGTCAATCTGTCCATTTCTGCACAGTTCAAGATCTTTTTTAGGATCAGTTCGTCGGTGGGTGGTTCTTCACTTTTCCAGTATTGAGCAAATGCAATCCTCGCCGCAGTGCCTGTGTCCCACTTCTTGTTGCTTTAAAACCAGCTTGGCTGTTTCTGGAAGCAGCATCTGGAGAAATCCTCTTTCTGCATGGCTGTCATGTCCTTCCCAGAAGCCCCATGATGTGGTCTCAATCCAAGGACCATGGGGAAGCAGACAAAATGGCAGCTCCTGGGAAACTCTGTGGGAAGACACCAGTAATGCAGAAGAGTTCTGTCAAGGAGAGGGGGAAGCTCTAGAAACCATCAGTGCTTCTTCCAGTGAAACCGTTACCCCTGCCCAAAACACCGCCTTTACAGACTTCCTTTCCCCAATGAAAATCTACCAAAGTCCAGCCTCATATTCACTTGCTTTGCTCCGGCCTATAAAGGGAATCCCAGGCATGAATGGATGTGGTTTTTGAAGAAACGTCTCCTTTTTTCTTCCTGGCATCAGCACGCCAATCAAATCCATCAGGGACACATAAAGTTGCAAAAGCCTTTAAGTATGAACTATAAGGAAGATTTGTATAAAATGTGCCAGCAGTCATTGCATAGCAAGAGAGTTATTTATTTCTTTTTAAGAAAAGCAAATTGTTCTGCATTTGCAAACGATCCTTGGGAGATTTGCACTTATCCTGTTTGCTTTCGCTTCAGTGTGTTAACAGGAGACCAAGTATCAGGGGAGAGGAGTAAACCATCAAGCTTTTAAATATGTAGCTGGCAATCTCTCCAGAGAGTCTGTGAATGCTTTCATTTTAACAGTTCGTCCTTTGACTTCACAGTAACAAGAGGCTGGAATTGTCAGAGGAATAATACCATTGTGAGTCCCTGCCATACTGTATCTCCTCCAAATTGCAGTAACCATTGAGTTAATTAATTAAACGGACATTGCCCAAAACCAGACCCTGATCTCAGCAGTGTCTGATAGCATCCTTGGAATAAACTGCAAGCAAATATCAAATTATTTCTCCTTATTTCCCTCTACATGCACACACGCGAGCACAGAGAGAGAGGGAGAGAGAGAGAGCATTCTTCAACTTGCAAAAACCGTACAGGAAAAAGACATGATGGGGCAGAGCAGACAGTTATGATAGTAAACAAGACAAAATATCTCCTTAATCTCGATGGAAACCATTCATTTTGTGAATTTTTCAGCATTTGTCTTAACATGGTTGTTTTGAGTTTGTTATATACAGCAAGTTGTGAATCAATATCAGATTAGGAAGAACATATTCTTCTCCACTCAGATAAACACATTAAATGATAACCTTTTTTCCATCAATGGGACAGCAATGTGTGAATACAGGGTGCGTAGCCCTCCAACCATGAATTCAATAAATATCATGAGACCAGAACCAGAGCTTTAAAGGATCTTGAGAAGCCGCCATTTATGGAGTCTGCTTTGGGAGGGCCATGGCTCAGTGGTGGAGCCCCTGTATTGCGTACAGAAGGTCCCAGGTTTGATCTCTGTCCTCACCTGCCCTTTTCATTTTAAGGAGCAGGTAGCAAGAAAGATCCAGGGAAGATGCTCCTAGTCAGAACAGTCGCCACACTCAGTTTCCTTGCCCTTCTGTACAGCCCTCACTTCCCCACCACCACTGCTGTGATAGCAGAAGTGAACTCAACTCAGCTCAGCTCAACTCAACTCAACCAAACATAGTAATTGGTTTTGGCAGCACAACAACAGCAAAAAGGGCCCCCCTTCCCCTTCCCCATCTCCTTCCCCATCTCCATCCCCTCCCCCCCCCCCATCATCATCATCCCTGGTCAAATGCCTTGAGACCATTCTCTGCTCTTTCAGCATGGAACTTACATACAGAAAGAATAGCAGAAAATGAGGCGGTGAATGAGAAGCGTCCACTGTGCTTCATGGGGGCAGCCTTCCATCTGTCCCACATTCCAGGTAACATTTGGGTCAAGGACTTTGAAAAGGCACAGGGTTGGGTCAGGCTCGAGTGAATGACTTGCATTCAAAATGAACCTGTACGCAAAATGATTCCCATGACTTTTCAGGTAATGAATGCATTAATGAATCAGTGTTATGACTAATTACCCGCTTTAGTGAGTTAGGAAAAACATGGCTGCATCTTTGCTATCTTTAGGTGGTGGATATATTTCTCTTCATGCACTCCCTAGAGGGATACATTTTAATGGAGCAGCTTGACTGAGAAGAACAGCCCTTCCAAACGCTGATGGCTTCATTTACGGAAATCTTAGGGGCCAAAGCTTGCAAATTGACCTTACCATGATGCCCAAGTCAAAGGCTCAACCATTTTGTCAGAGAAGAAACAGGCAGAATAATCTCTCCAACGGAGAGCTCCCCTTGGGAAAGCCCTCCACTCCTATTTCAGAACAGAAAATGTGTCCCCCCAAGCCCAGCCCAGCCCGGGGGGTGACCAGCTTCTGGAGGTCCAGGTGCCAATTTTCCAGCCCCTAGAAACCACCTTGGGCTCCTGTCATGGTGCTAAACTGGCTATGGAATTTGGCAGCATGATGTCCAGAGGAGGAAAAAGTTGTCAATTAGCAACCAAAATGTGCTGGTAGGTTGGCTAAAGAAGACCTAGTGTTCTTTAAACAAAGCTTCATAGGAAATGGGGCTAGATGAGTCACCCTGGGTACGTTACAAGAGCAAAAGGATGGGATGGGATAATAATGAGGAGAAGAGGAATGGGGAGGAGGAAGAGGAGGAGGAGGAGGAGACCCACTCATTCTGAGCTCCAGGGGGTAGAGGTAGGATTTCATGCAACTCTAATGGAATAAATAGCTCCCAACAGTGTCCCTGACACCAGACCATCTTCCAAAGCGGCCTTACACACATGCAGAATCTAAGAATGTACGAGAATTTTGGTTTTCTCACCTCCTGATGGCCACTTCTGGTCTGCCACCTGGCACTGGGTATTCATCCCATGAGATCAAAGTGTCAGCCCTGGTTTGAGAAGCTACTGAAATGCGAGCATGATGCACAAGGAAGCCAGAATCTTGCTTTCTTCTTACTTAATCAGCTAATGCTGTTTTTGCCTTATTCAATGGTGAGACAGCCGACCCTTGCAGGATCTTGTCAGTCTAAATAAAGAATACTGGCGAGAGCGAGGAAGACAAAAGAAGTGATAAAAAGGACTAAAATTTAAACAGGGAGGCCTCTTGACAAAATACTTTCTTTAAAGCAAAGTAGAATTTATGACTTTATATTCAGCCGCAGATTGTTGCCTCCTGCCAAGAAAAAACCTGCGAAGTCCAGACAGGCTACACTTCTGGTGACCGTCATTATTCCCTGCAATGAGAAGCAAATGACAAGGAAATGGGGGTGTCGGTGGGTCAGTCCCTGAAAGAGGGAGGCCAAGCAGAGAAGCATCCCGGTTCACTTGCGTCCACAAGGGAATAGTCTTCCAAGAAAGTGATCCACTGGATCCTAAGGAGCACAAGGAACTAAGACCTAAAGCACAGACCTCCTCAACCGGGTGCCCTCTAGACCTCTGGGACTTCTGCTTTCATCAGCTCCAATCACCATGCCCAATAGTCCAGAATGCTGGGAACTGTAGTCCAAAACTTCTGGAGAGCACCAAGTGGAAGATAGTTGGTTTGCATCACCATCACCATCATCATCATCCTCATCAATAATAATACTTTCATGTCTATACCACCCGATAGATGAAGCTCTAGATGAGGTAACATTCGTTGTCTCTTCTCTTAATGTGTGGCCATTTTGGAGGAAACAGAGCAAGGAACTGGGGAATCAGAATTCTTGGCTGCGAGGGCCTGTCCTTTGATTCTGATCCTCACAAAACTGCAAGGGAACTAAAGAACACAACCCTCCACAGATGCCTTCTCACCTGCTCGCCACCAAGTGTGGTTAGCTTGATGGATGTAAAAGGAACGGCCTTCTCTGTGCTGGCCCTGCACCTTTGGAATCAGTTTCCATCAGGGGTTCCTCAGGACCCTTTATTTAAGTTCTTCAGGAAAGTGCTAAGTCTTTTCTGGGTTTTTCATAGTTGGTAAGCTGCTGACTTTATCAGTGAGAGCTTTTCCTATTGGGGTTTTTATTTTAATACCCATTGATTGAACATTGGTATTTTTACACAGTTTTACACTGTTTTCCCTTGCATGCTGCCTTGAGAGGATTCCGCTCTTAAAATGTGGCCTAGATTGATTTTTGAATAAAATAATATTTTTTACTGGGCTTTTCAGGCAATGTGGCCTCCTCTGCAAATCCCAAAATCTAGCTTCCCTCAACATCTCCTTAACCAGCATCAGACTTTGTTTCCCTGCTCTAGTCAATTCAGTTCCTGAAATAATGTCAAACGGTAAGTCCTTTGCTCCTTGGCAGAAGCTCCCAGCCAGACGGAGAGGAGCTGGTCCAAACTGTCAGCTCGCGCATCCACCACAACAGAGACACTGCTCCAGAAGGTGTGAGCTCTGCCAGGAAGGAGGCGACTGCAGCCAGCAAAACACAAATCAGCACGAGGCATGTTTCTATAGCAACTGATGGATGGGTGGAAGCAAACTATTCCTCATGGCACACGCTGACAAGCTTGTGGGTAACAGTCTCCTCCATTCATTGCCCCGCTTTTGCAAGCGTATGCATCTCAGAACTGGTTCCCACTCATGCAGCAATAATACATCTAGAGTCAGGGAGGGCTACATGGTCCTAGTGGGCGCCTGCCATCCCCTGACATTTGGGGGGCTCCCCCGAAATGTATCTTCCTACCTATGGCCCATGGCTGGCATGCACTGCTTCTATGGAGCTCCCAAAGGGTCCAGATAATGTTGAGGTTCCATAGCAGATATAGACACCAGTTTGCTTTCATTTTTAATATTTTTGTTGTTTCTGTTTTCAGAAGAATGAACTGATGCCTGCTGAGAAGGATATCAATTGCATACCCCTTTCCCAGCTCACTACATCACTGGCTCGTTGCTGGGTCCCTCTACCCTCTGTTCCCTCGTCCCTTGTGAATTTTGATGCCATGAGACAATCATAATGAAAGACAGAAGCGTATCAAGAGTCCAGTGGAATGCAAGAGGTGTGGCAGGGCATCTATCGTGGCTTTCAAGATGCAGAAGACACCAGTGGCCATCAGCACCAGCCTGCAGGGACAAAACGTTTGGGGATAATAGGAGATCTGATCCACCAATATTGGTGGATGTGGGACTACTACTGATCTAGCCAAGGGGTCAAGCAGGTATCTGTCCATAGCTCTGCTACCAGAGGACTGGACTGGACTGGCTGGACTGGACTGGACTGGACTTGACTTGACTTGATTTTATTTATATTTTATTTTATTTTATTTTATTATTTTATTATTTTATTTTGAGAGGGGTCAAATCCAGAATAACCTAGCATAGACTACCTGATCCAATAGTTGTGAGCATCACATAATTCTTGCTGGAATGCTGGGATGCAAACTCAAGAAAGCTGATCAACCAAGTTGCAGGGAAATGGCCATTGTCCAGGAGCTCTTGAACTTCCAGGTGTTTTGGCCAGACAGGACAATGCAGGAGGGATACGTGAATGTGCATAGGAATGCTTAAAGTAGTAAGAGGCATCATGTACTCGTAACATTCTCAGCCTGCCAGGAGGAGTGAGCGGTGGAGGAGAGTTAATAGGAGGTAGTTACCTTATACTCTGACTGCTACTCTTTGATCTCAAAATTCTGGCTGGTGTGGAAGTAATTATCTGAAGCAAGAATCAAATTTCATTTTTGATCCAAGGTGGCAGTGCCTGCTGATGTGATGAGAATCTTTAATCAGCAGCCCACCAGGTTAAGCAACACACGATCTTGTGGGAAGATCTTCTCCTCGGGTAAATCCAATCAGTAGCAAGAGCATTTTGTCGTTTCAAGTGCATCGTGGGGGCTGACAAAGAGAAAATGCAGTGTTCCAGATTCTAGTACAAAATCACAGAAGCTGACATCTGTTTAATAGGGGTGTCTTTTCTTTTATTTTTTAAACAACAAATAGTACCTCCGCAGGAAAGAGAAACTGAGTCTGAGATTCACCCCTTAGTCTGTCCACAAGCTGGAAATCAGAAAGACACCTACTGGATTAATATAAAGAAGAAAAATGTGAATATTTAAATAGGGGAGGCCAATCATGAAAGATATGCATAGGTGTGTTTGTGTCCCTGGCTCTGTGTAGTTCCGTTTGTGAATTGCCAATTCCACTGGTGAATTGTGTCAAAAGGAACAAGCAAACTATCAGAAAATGAAAGAGGACCATGCACTGGAAAAACACAGGAGTGAGAAAATATGTTCTCCAGCATGGTAAAGGAATGCCAATTCTTCTATTATCCTTTTCAACCATCAAGCATGGTATGAGAACAGCGTAGGCTGAAAAATCCATGATCTGCATGCTGCAGGGACCAACTGCATTGAAACAGTCTGCCAGACGGGCCAAGCTGCTGTGACACCCGTCTCTTTCCGTGAAATACTCCCATTTATGGAAACAACGAGGGCATCTTTGCCACACTGTTATCCACAGAGGTTAATTAGGCATGTCTTTTTGCATATATTATTGATAAGAAGTAAGCCTCTGGAATCTGAGGCCTTATTCAGCATCAGTATGTGCAAGGCCGACTTATCTCCTCCTTTCTGTGTGTGTGTGTGCGCGAGCGCGTGCGCACGTGCACATACATATCTCATCCATATCCTTTTTGAGATCTTCCTGGAACCTTCACACCCAAATTGGTTTAGAGGAGGCTTCAAAACTCGCCCAGTGTTACTTTTTTAAATGAAGGTTCTTTGGATAAATATGCTTTTATCTCCCTGACTCAGAAACTCATGCATACAGTGTTTCGAGATAAAGAGTTGCCTTGCTTTGGAGTCTTTTTGCAAAACTCTTGCAGAGATGCATGCCAAGGGATTGCTGATGGGGACATGTGGCCCAGTCAGGGTCAGGGTGACTTCTTGAGGGAGGTGAGAATAAGAATTTTAGAATAATGCCATGGCCCACCCTCGCTGTTTGCCTTCCCAAACACACACACCTATCACAGCTAGTAGGTACTGCTGAATATAAGAATGTTAGAACAGCAAGTCTGGTCCTATCATTAGGAAGATGGAGATAACAACCTCAGGCTTCAGGTGACACTACAGAACCCATGTGGTGTGGAGGTTAAGAGTGCAGGGCTGGGTCTCAGGTGACCTGGGTTCTAGTCCCCACTGGACCATGGAGCCAACTGGGTGACTCTGGGCCAGTCACAGACTCTCAGCCCAACCTACCTCACATTAATGGTTCTTGGGAAGATAAGACAGCACAGGAGGAGGAGAATGATGTAAGCTGCCTTGAGTTTTTTTGAAAAAGAAAAAAGTGGGGTATACATCTAATAAATAAATTGAATAAATAAAGGACAGAAGCATCAGCTGTATCACAGTTCTTCTCCAGCCTCCAGCCACTTGCCTCTCTCTGGCGACAGACTGACGTTTGCTTATGTGCGTGTTTCAAAATGCAAAGTTGTTGTTTGAAGGTATGTCCTGTCCTGATCTTCTGAACTGGCCTGCTGACTCCAGGCATGGTGGGCGACTGCTAAGATATCACCAGTGTTGAAGTAAAATTCATGGGACAGCCCACTAAGCTGCTCCTTTTGGGATGAGAAGGCCATCTTGGCCTTCGTCTCAGGCATCAACATGCCTTGAGTTTACTCAGAAGAAGGGCCATGCTGGATCCAGCCAAAGGACTATCTAGTCCCACACTCACAGTGCCCATAGTGGCCCGTGATACCTTCGGTCCAGGTGTGTTTGTTTGTTTGATTAGTGATATCCCACCTTTTTTCCTGCCAGGAACCCAAAGAAGCTTACATGATTCTCCACCACTTCTCCATCTTATCTCAAAACAACATCCTTGTGCGGTCCTTAGGCTGAGAGTTCAGAACTGACCCAAAGTCCGCCAGTGAGTTTCATGGCCAAGCGGGTACCAGAACCTGGAGCTCCCAGGACCCCAGGCCAACACTTTAACCATGATGCTACGTGGGCTGTCACAGTTGCTTCCCAGAAACGGATATTCAGAGGCACGGTGTCTGGAGTTAGCACACAGGTGTCATAAATTGCTACCCTTGACAGCCTCCTCCTCCTCCATGAATTCCTCTGGAACCTCCCTTAGAAATATTGCCACCTCATCCTCATCTGTCACACTCCTATGCTTAATTATCCTACTGCTAAGGCGACTTCTAATTCAGAGGCAGGTCCTCTGCAAAGCTTGTCTCATTCAGCAAGCTCTGCTCCTCAGCATCCAAGAGGGAATGCTAGACCCTGGCTTGCCCAGGCTTGCCCCGACCACGTCTCCAGCATCTGGCAACATTAGCAATCCAACTGACATTTCCTTTCATGCTTTGGCAAGCTTGAATAATTCATGGAAATAATAAACTAGATAGGCCATTTGCAAGGAAGTATGATAAAAACAAACAAACAAACAAGCATCCAGTGAAGAGCATCATAATCTCTGACAGTAATGTGTATTGCAATGAACGTGCTGCTATTTCCCGCAAGATGGGGAGGGGGGAAAGTTCCCTTCTTCTGAAGCTTTTAAAATGAGAAATATTTCATGCATGACTGGACCCATTCTATGAAGATTGCATTAAACAAAATAATACCTTCCCCACTCTTTTTTGCAACATCAAACATAATAAAAGCAATTTTAAAAATATGATTTGCTATTAGGGGCAAACTGCAAAATTGTCAATATGTCAAAGCATTTCTTTCCCCCATTTTTTCAAAAATGTGTGGATGCCAGCATGTGTAATGGGTTACTATTTAACCCCAGCTGAAGATTAGCTAAGGAGTTATTTTATTATAATGCTGGAGAAGAGAGGGAGATGCTTGCATTGAATAAAAGCTATACACCAGGCAAGTTTTCTTCCAGATCCAGATTCCTTTGATTCCTTTGTGGCAAAGGAATAACTCTTCTTGCCTTCTTGCCTTGTCTGCATTTTCTGGGAGCAGAAAAGATATCTGGAGGGATCTGGAGGGCAGTGGTTGGACAAGAAACTTCCCAATTGCAGGGTCCTAATGCCACAAGAACCCTGGGCAATGCTCCCATCTACCTGCATAGGTATAAATCTCTCTCTCTCCCTCTTTCTTTCTCCCCCTGCATAACTAAAGTATTCTATATGGGGTACAACACATTAAAAAGAGTGAAACACAAACATTAAGACACAGAATGAAAACTATTCACAATACAGCTAGGATAAAACCAGCTGTAGAGAATAAAACCACTCCAGGACATGGGACCAGATTAAAACCAGCAACAGAATAAAGTAAAAGAAAAAAACCTATTTCTCCAATGTCTGGGGGAACAAAAAGGCCTTCACTATGCTTCCAGATCCTGCCAACCTTGCAGTTAGAAAACATACAAATGCAAGTAGATAAAAAGGTACCACTTCGGTGGGCAGGTGACAGCGTTCTGTGCACTTCGGTGTTTAGTCATGTCGGCCACATGACCACGGAGGCTGTCTGTGGACAAACGCTGGCTCCCTTGGCTAGGAAACAGAGATGAGCACCACCCCCTAGAGTCAGGCATGACTGGACTTAATGTCATGGGGAAACCTTTACCTTTACCTATACTTCAAGAAGACAACAACATTGGTGCCTAATATTCAGGTAGGTAAATATGTTGGAGGAGCAGCTTCTGAATTCCTCTCTTTAGATTTTCACTCTACAAATCTAATGCAAATCTTTTCCAAGGAATAAGAATGCTAAGACCGTATATGCCCGACCGCCCTTTGAAATCTGCGGGAGAGTCCCTTCTCCAGGAACCCTCCATGAAAGAAATTAGGAGAGTAAGTACTCGGAGGAGGGCTTTCTTTGTGGTGGCGCCCAACCTATGGAATTCACTCCCCAAAGAGGTCCGCCTGGCGCCGTCGTTACTGGTTTTTCGGCGCCAGGTAAAGACTTTTTTATTTAAACATCATTTTAATTGTTAAAACATATGATCTGGCCAGGGCAACTTCTTCTTCCTTCTCTTTTCTCCTCCTATATTATTTATTTACTTATTTTATACTGATAATTTTAATTTTATATTATTATGTTTGTAACTCAGTGTATTTTTTGTATTTTTGTATTTAATGGTAATTTATTATTTTCTATTGTATTTCAATGTATTTTATTGTGTTGTAAGCCGCCCCGAGGCTTCGGCAAGGGGTGGCATAGAAATGTTATTATAATAATAATAATAAAAAAGACAATTTTGATATAATAAAACCACAGTCCAAAACTAAGAACTTCAGAATGCTGTGACAGTGAAACAGCAGCACTTCCTGTAAAACAAAACTGAACACGGTGGCCTTAAAATCGGTTTGGCACAAGAAAGTTTTGGCACCTGTTTAAAAGCCCATCATTCATGGAACCCATGTATCTGCCATAGGAAGATTTCCCATGGGACGTATGGGGCCATCACCCAGAAGGCCGTTTTTTAAATTTGTTTAATGTCATGAGTTACAGATGGGCAGAGCTTTCCACATCATTGCATTCGAGGGAAAAAAAGCATGCATTGTGCAGAAATGAAATGGGTTGGAGATCATCAGATTCTTCACAGAGTTGGGCAGTGTGTGCCCTTGCAGATGTTTTTGCCTACAACTCTCATCATCCCTGGCTTGCAGAGTCAATGGCGAAGGATGATGTCCACTTGGGACTCATTCATGCTGATGTACTCAGCTTGTCCTTTTACTGGGCCAGATCACCAGCAAGTGGACCACTGGTAATCGGAGGCATAGTCCAGAAGAACTAGAGGATGCTGCACTGTTCTCCAGGATTTCAGACAGGTGTTTGCCAGGCTTTTCCAGGTAGGACTAACCTGGGAGGTAGAACTTTAACAAATGGAGCATGTCCCTCTCCATCTCTGAACTTCCAGGGAGTGCGTCCCTATTGGTTGTTCTGGACCTCTCAGCGGCTTTCGATACCATCGACCATGGTATCCTTCTGGATAGGCTGGCAGGATTGGGGGTCGGAGGCACTGCTTTGCAGTGGTTCTGCTCCAACCTCAATAACCGATTCCAGAAGGTGGTGCTGGGGGACTATGGCTCTGCGTCATGGCAGCTATGCCATGAAGTACCGCAGGGGTCCATTTTGTCCCCTTTGCTGTTTAACATCTACATGAAACCGCTGGGAGAGGTCATATGGAGGTGTGGGCTGCGGAATGATCAGTACGCTGATGATGCCCAGCTCTACCTCTCGTTCTCCACCAATCCAGGTGAGGCAGTGGGTGTGCTGAACCGGTGCCTGGCCGAGGTAATAGGCTGGATGAGGGTCAATAAACTGAAGCTCAATCCAGACAAGACGGAGGTCCTGTTGGTTGGCGGATCGGGCTTCGGAGGGGGTGAATTGAACTTAGTCCTGAATGGGGTTGCACTCCCTCTTAGGGACAAGGTCCGCAGCCTGGGAGTGCTCCTCGACCCAGAGCTTTCATTGGAAGCTCAGGTGACAGCAGTGGCGAGGAGCGCTTTCCTTCAGCTTTGGCTGATCCATCAGCTGCGCCCCTACCTGGAGTACGACTGCCTGGCGACAGTGACACACGCGTTGGTGACTTCCCATCTTGTGTTCTGTAACGCGCTCTATGTGGGGCTACCCTTGAAGACGGTCTGGATACTTCAATTGGTTCAAAATAGAGCTGCCAGGTTGCTGACGGGGACTGGGCGTTACATTCGCATGACTCCAGTCCTCTGTCAGCTTCACTGGCTTCCCATTGAAGTCCGGGCCCAACTCAAGGTGTTGGTGATGACCTATAAAGCCCTAAACGGCTTGGGTCCTGGCTACCTGAAGGAGCGCTTACGTCCATATATGCCCGCCCGCCCCCTGGGATCTGCAGGAGAGGCCCTTCTCCGGGAACCCTCCGTGAAGGAAATTAGGAGGGTAGGTACTTGGAGAAGGGCTTTCTCTGCAGTGGCGCCCAATCTATGGAATGCGCTCCCCAGGGAGGTCCGCCTGGGGAGGTCCGCCGTCGTTATTTGTTTTTCGGCGCCAGGGGAAGACCTTTTTATTCAAATGTCATTTTAATTGCTAATATTATTGGCTTAATTCTTCGGCCAGGGCGACTTATTTTATAATGTTAATGTGTTTTATATTTTTAGTATTTTATATTTTAACTGATGTTTTGTAAGCCACCCCGAGGCTTCGGCGAATGGGGCGGCATAGAAATTTTTAAATAAATAAATAAATAAACTTTGCATAGATCCACCATCTACAGTTCATCTGTTTCAGCTTTCCACAACATGTCGCCCACTGCCCAATGCCTTTGAGAACCTCTTCCCTCAGCCGAAGATGGCCTAGTCAATGATCAAGAATTCTGGGTCTTGTAGTTCGAAACATCTGGAGGACACCAAGTTGGGGCAGTCTGATCTATGTTTATGAAATCCTGAGAGTCCGGGTACAGGGGAAGCATGGGAATAGACACAGATCCAGTCTAGATACCAGATCAAAATCTGTCAGACTCTGGAAATCACATAAACAGCGTCCTCCTAGCTCACTTCTAATCTAATTACATTTGTGGGATCGTAAAACAGAGAATAACCTGCGCCAAATTTGATTTAACAACACATTGTCACTGACAATAAATAGTTTTTTTTATTGGCACAGCTTCTGCTCTTTGATGGCTATTCACATGGTAGTGATGAAGCCCAATAAAAATATGATACATAAATGGTACTCGTATCTATTGAAAAGGCAATTAATGAGATTAAAATATTGTTCTCGACTATAGTTTACCCAGTAAACTTGCAGTGGACGTAAACTTCCCATTTTATGGATTATAAATGTAGAGATAATAGAGTCAAGGAAAGAAAAGCCAAACCTCATTAACATTTGAAGCTACAAAACGCATCTGTCAGTTCAGCTCAATCTGGAGGACTCTGAGAATAGATTTGCAGAAGCGGCTTTGAACACAGTCTAGAAAAGTAGCATACCAATAAGCACCTTCTTCCCCATCAAGGGAATTTTTCATATGGGAGTTCTGAAACAGTGGGTGAAACAGAAAACAGCACTGTGCTCAAATGGCAGAAGACAGAGCACCAACAGAGCAGAGCAAGAGTTTCCACACATGCGGATGGAAATCCGACATGTGCTTCGCTGGTCTAGCCATGCTGACTGGGGCCATGCCATCTTGCCCAGCCCTTCCCTCCACCCAGCAAAACAACAACCGCAACAACCCTGAAGGTGGAACTGGATGTCCAGCACATTTCGAGGACACAAAAGGGAGAGCTGAACTCCCAGGAAAAAAGCAGATGGCACAAGCATAATTTCTGGCTGCTGGGAGGCAGAAAAAACCACCGCACATACTGTGAATATGTTAACCCTCATGCACGCCGAGAGGGAGAGACTGGGCAGCAAGAATAATACGGGCTTTTTTGCTTCCCATTGAAGCTCTCTGCAAATAAGAGGCTTGGGGGATTTCTAAATCTCTAAAGCCATTTGTCACCGCATGCAAATATCTATTTTAAAGTACTTTGCTTCCTTTTGACAGGCATATTTCAATGAGGGCATGACAGAAGCCCTGCTGTCAGCTGCAGTTCCAAAATCAGCCCTTCCCAGCAGCCCCTTCTGTGTCGAGGAACAAATCACGCTCTGCCTTTAGGTTATGTTTCTGGAGAGCAAACCCTTTGCCCGAGTGACAGATGGGCTGACAGTCAACAGTAATGTGAATTTTAAACTGTGCTGCTGCTGCTGCTGCTGCCCAGAAAGGAAATGAAAAGGAAAGGAAAAGTTAAGGAAGAAAAGAGAAAATCAGAGTTCAGTAGGAGCAGAACAATACGATCAAAAAGATCATGTCCGTTTCGGCTCATTCAGCTTCAGCTGTGGGGAGAGAGGGGCCCCATGCTGGAATGCATCCCAACCCCAGAGAAAACATGTTCTTGTCTGTTGGGAGTAGTTTGCTTCCTCAGTTCCTTGTCTGTGGTTTTCTTTTCTGCCTCCTTTGCCTGCTGCCTCCCCATACCCCAGATTTCTGTGCAGCGTCATAATACTGACATTAACGGCAACAGGGCTTGCTTTTACCAGACCGGCAAAGCAGCTCACAAACAACTCCCAGCTCTATTCTGCACCTAACAACAACCCAGGCCTTGCATTAAACAATCCAGAGTTTGCAACACAACCACAAAGCACGGGTTGTCTTCTCGGATTGTTCATGATTGCAGCCCAGCAACCCAGAACTCAGCAATCCATGCCATGGGTAAGCATTATGCGCATCCTATGCCCAGCCAGTGCCAGAATAAAATCCTTCTTCCTGACATGCTAGCTTTCTACAAGGAGGGCATCCTTAATTGCAGGAGCTGGCATTCAGATGTGCCGTGTGCAGGCCGCATTCTAGGGAACTCTGTGAGCTTTGGCTATGGGCAGTATAAAAATGTAATAATAATAATAATAATAATAATAATAATAATAATAATAATAATACAGTTGGGTTCTTGTGGAAAGGAAGCCCAGCAAGTTACAGTGGAGCATGTAAACCAAACCATCTTAGAGCGGGAGGGAGCTATTATAGAACAGGGAAGAGGGCTTAGTATCCATTTGGAAACATCAGAGCACAAGAGCAGAACAATTAAATATTGGCTATTCTTCCCAGCCTAGCCTGTAGGCAGTGTGAGCTGCCTGAAGGAGGGAGATAAGAACTTTCTGAAGAGAAGGAAAGGAATGTTCCAATTTGGAGTCAGCTCTTCACATGGGCAGATGCCACTGTCACAATTCAAATTGATCATTTCTTGGATTTATACTGCTTGTGAACCAACGCTCAACGAAAGGACGGTGCTTCTAAACTTTGGTCTAACTCCTCTGGCGAGGGAACAGAGGAGAGAGACCCATCTTGGCAAGCCTTTGCTTTACTAGACAACTTGCAGATGGATTGGAGGAATAATTCCAGCACTTCCTCTACACTGCAGCAAAATACAATTCACTCAGAAATACTCCACGCACTAACGTATTTTGGGCTTGGTGGAGACTCTATGGCTGAAGGGTTCAGAATATAAAAGAGCAAATTGTGGACATCAATAAACAGAATGTTGCCAAATAGAGCATCTCCAGCCATCTCACATTCAAAAAAAAAAAATACCCCATGGATGCATAAAGCCACCCTCAGGTAGGAATGCCTTTGCTAGAATCCACCAAAGGGGTACGCAAGGGAGGGATTTCACCCATTCATTCAAAACTTTTGTATACTGTCCCATCACGACATCTCGGGATGGTTTACAAGAACACCAATAAAATAGGATAAAGAGATAAAAGTAGCACAGGATCCAATAATAAATATAAAACCACTAATTAAGACAATTAACAATTAAAAGAGTGGGAAAATAAAAAGGCTTTCATCTGGTCCCAAAAGGAAAAAAGCGTTGGAGCCAAGCGAACCTCTCTGAGGGACTTCCCCAGACTAGGTGATAAAAAAGAGCCAGGGAGGCACATAAGAGGATAAACAAACCCAAACCATAGAAGAACGAGGCCGGATGTTCTGGTTAGGAAGTTGGTAGTTCGGCCCGGCCTCAGGATGATGAGTTTGGACTGAGACGCATGGCTTCTACCAGGCCTCCACCATGGCCTGGACCAGAGAAGGAGGCAGGTGAGCAGGTGGGTTTCAGGGGCTCTGTGCACACCTCTGCCTCCGCTTGACCAGATGGACTGAAGTAACCAAGCAGACTCCACGCATCCGGTGAGTGAAGCCCAAGTAGGGACCATAGATCCCAATTAGCCCCCCAAGGAAGCAATTAGGAAATGAATGAAATAGTGTATTAATCATGCAGCGGGCTGACCAGAGTGCAGGGGTCAATCCGTCTTGCTGTCTAAGCTGTAATGAAAATCAGTGATTTGGATTCCAAGGTTTTGCATTCTCCACTTGCCCCGGAGGAGAGGTTCAATGGTGATTTGTGAGCAGTTGACTGATGTATTCCAGCTCGACCCCAGCTTAGCATTTAGCTGCTCAAAGGAGAACTCCTGGTGTAAGGCCAATCATGAAAAGATCTCTGTCTATAACAGATTCTGTTTGCCCATATATTTCCATACCACAATTCATTACCTAAAGGGCAGCAAATCTCGGAAGAGCTTGCTTTTATAATAGAAATTGGAGCAGCAAATACAAATAGATTCTCTGCTGAATATGCACATTGTCAGAATAGATGAGACACAGTTATTAAAGGTTTAAGTGCACCAGAGGCCAAGAAAATGTGGGGCCCTCTCTCTGACAAATAGTACTGCTGCGAACCAAATTAGGGTCTGAATCTAGCAAGGGCCCCGGGAAGAACAGTTTTTCCGTTGTGCACTTGCAAAATAGGAAGCTATTCACTGACTCCAGTTGATTCCCCCCCCCCCCCATCCTGGCACATCTTTGGCATACATTTCTAAGAGGTTCATAAAAAGTCTTTGCTGTGGATACCATTCATCTGTCTTATTAAAAAGAAGGCTGACGGCAGTTAAACTTGCTGGATAGATTTTGTGGTTTGTAATCCATAGGGAGCAAGCCGCTGACGGGATCGCCTTCCATATATATCAAGCCATTGAAATGAATGGGGAGTTGGATGAAAGGGGACTGGAGGGGGGAACAGTTGCAGTCGAACTGTCCCCACACCCCACAGTGGCTCCCCTGAGAAGGTCCGTGTTGAGGATTCTGTGCAGCTGTTCCACCTCTGGCCAATGGATGGGGGGGCGGCTCTTGGATGGAGCCATGTCCAGCAATGCCCTGATGTTCTTCCAGAGGTTCAGATGCCACCATCAAGGGCTCTTCATCACCTCACGGACAGCAGAATCCGCATGTGCTGTCCTTCTGTTCCTTGGTTCAAGGCAAGAATGAGCTGTTCCTTTCCATCTGTTTGCCAGAGCTTCCCATGCAATAGCGTCTTCAGTCTCCAAGAACTCTCCTGTTAAATGTAGTTGGACCACGATCGACTGCAGAGAACACTAGCATCCGTGTAACGCTTGTGAGGGCTCAAAGGGTCTCCTGTACGTTGCATTCTTGCATTCCTTAGAACAACCATGGACGGGGATCACCAGAGCATTCCTATTGTCATCATCCCATTTCATCACAGCATGGAGGGGTGAATTTCCTAAGGGATTCTGTCCACTTGTGGCAGGGCCCAGATTCAAGCAATGGCTTCCTGGTTTGAGGCTGCATCTCCTATGCCTAGTTACTCAGAAGCAGCCCCTGCCATGTTCGGTTGGGTTTATTCCCAGTCCCAGGTAAATGGGCACAAGATTCTTATTTATTCATTTATTATAGCACCCGCTTGCCAAAGCTGTTGTTTACAACAACGCCTTATCACTAAACTGCACTGCCTTCATCAAACAAGCACATTCGTAACTTCGTAGGTATATCAGGGCTAAAGTTCCCTCTGTGTGGGAGTGCTGTTTTTCAAGGGAAAAACTAGCTCTCTTCCTCTTCCTTGTTCTGCAGTTCCCCCTCCCCCCACTTTTTCACACTGATATCAACGTTTTCAAAAACGACAACCTCAAAGAACTCTTTCTTAAGAAAGATTTTTCTCTTTCTTTGATTTAGAGACCCAAATTAGCAATTTCTAAAAAGAAGTTGCACCTTGACTTAACCTTGTACAGCACTAAACTCCTACACACTTGTGGATAAAAAGAAAAGTTGGACATTATAAAGGATATATTCCAAATATATATTGCCAAGAGGATAAATCCACACTTTATCATTTTGGTGGTTTTTTTAAACACTGTGTCAGGTGAATAGAGGCTATTAAGATGAAAGGACCATTAAAAAAAAAAAATACAGTATTCCTTTGACTCCAAAACTGATAGTAAAGGTTGTTTTTAATCTGCAAAGGTGCCTTAGTCTGCAATATATAACCTAAATATGTTAAACAAAAGATAAAATGTATCTTTGGGCAGCTCAAAGATGGCATATTAAGTGTGGGGAGGGTTGGTGTGTGGGGGGAGAAAAACTCTCCCTTCAGCTTAATTTTTACAGATACGACATAACGCAACTGAGCAAGGAATATTCTGCACATGTGTATGTGCGCACACACACCCCCTCCTGAACTAACAAGTGCTTCCCATTTTGATAGCACCTGTTGGGAGAAGCGGGCATCTGGAAGGAGTTACTTCTCTTGAAATGTGTCTGATAAGGTGCATCTTCGTATTACGCAGAACGAGGTGGTAAACACCCATGGCAGAATTGCGGCCCTATTTTTAGCCAGAGCTTGCTTCTCCCTTTCCTGCCAGTGGGAATATTCTGGCCCCAAGACCAGTGGCCAGTCCGCAGGGCAAGCCATGCCTGCAAAGGGCAGGCCCCTGAGGAGAGTGAGATCAGCTCAGCTCATGAGCTGCATGCTGGCAGAGCCTGAAGGGAGCAGAGGCTGCCGGTGGCCCGTGCGATGGTAGACACAGCTTCCATATCGCCAGAGAGCGTCAGCTGTGGGCAATATAGAAATGTAAATAAGGAGAGGGAGAGGGAGAAGAAGAAAGAGGAAGAAGTTGGATTCAGATGACAGATATTGATAGATATCATCAAGATATCAAGATCAAGGGACTTTTCTACTTCAATATAGAAAGATAAATGTGGTAAGTAAAGTTTTTTGTGAAGGCGTCCTAAGAACTTTACGAACACAAACAAAAGAATCTGTCCTGCTATTTTACAAATAAGGGGACGTGGAACAATAGGGCAAACAGGTGAATGATTAGATGAGAGAGAGAGAGAGAGAGAGAGAGAGAGAGAGAGAGAGAGAGAGAGAGAGAGAGAGAGAGAGTCACTGCATGAGGTGAGCAGGTGATAACAGAGTGCTGGGGAAGAAAGCAGGTGGCCTACCTGGAATCCCTTAAGCTAACCAGCTGCCATTGGGTAAGACAGAGGATGCTGTCCCATTATCTTTCCCATGGACCACCAGTACAAAGAGAAATAGTGCAAGGATTGGGGACTTAGAAAAGAGACACACATTCTGGACACCCGCTCTGGATGCACCCTCTGGACATACAATCTCTCGGCATGCAAGTTATACACACAGGCTGTGAAATCAAGCTCTATGGCTTCAGGACGGGAAATGGACCCCCCCTCCAATCGGCAGTCAGTCAGTCTCTCTCCCTCTCCCTCTCCCTTGCTGTTAGACAGGAAGTTCTTTCACTCTTTAGAAATAAAGAGTAAGATTGGGATGCAACAGGTGCATTTGCCATCTGGACAACATCAGGTTAAAAGATTGCGCCTGCTCTATATTTTCCTGATGAATAAACCTTCATCACAACCAGGTTTCTTTGTGATGCTGTGCAGATTCTGGTTTCTTTGAAGAGGATGGCATGGCTTTCATTGTTCCTCTGACTCATCCCACCTTCTCCTGGTGTAATTTTGTGCATTGCCATGTTTTCATAGGAATGCAATGTCACCTACATAGAATATTCCGCTTCATAATCTGAAAGCTTAGATGTGCAATGCCTTCCTCTGCTGGGTAGCTCTTGATATTGGAAAGCTACGGATTATTGCCTTCTCTATAAGAAAATATGGAGGGGGGAGCAAGGGGAAGTGGAAAGCATTCCAATTTATCAGCAAGAGAGAATCAGCCACTCAGAGTGTCTTTCACAGGGTTATTTTGCTGCTTGGAAACAATAAATGTTCATTTGTGTGCTTTGTTTCCACCAGCTCAAATGGATAATAACACTGGTAGAACATCTGAATTGGGGTGTGAACTAAGGTTCAGCAATCATCAGAATTTTATGTTATTGATCTGTTGGTTTACCTCCTTTGTCTATATTCCTTGGAATAGATTGCAACTGGGGTGGGAGGGTAGGAAACTGGGCTTCTAGACCCAGTCTGGCCCTCCTGTGGTTCCAGTCTGGCCCCTTGTGGTCCCAGCCCCATGGCCTCTGCCCCATTACCATTCTCCCAAACACCGGTTGGTTGTTTCCTGGCTTTTGTGTTGCTTTTTCTGCATTTGTAGATGTTTAACACCACCACCAAGGCATAATAACTTCCAGTGGGCACCTCAAACAAAAATATGCTGATATGTTTGTCGGTTGTGGCCCCACACCTTTGCCCTTGGCCCCATGGATGACTGCAATCTGGTCCTCGGGAATATTTGTGACACTGAAGGCAGAGCTTGGGTTGAAAGAGATTCAGCACCCTGGATTATAGATCACCTGACCCAGGACAGTCGGTGGCATTTTGTCATGCGCAATGCTTCGCGGGGTACCTAACTTGGAGAAGCCCAGTCGGGTCTGGTGGCCAATCTGACTGGTGGAGCAGAAGAGAGACCAGCCAAGGTGCAGCCATTGGGTCATCAGAGGCAGAGCAACATTGAGCAGAGAAGCTCTTGACGACAAAAAAATCTGGTTGACCAGCCAGCCAGCACATCTTTTAAGACTTCGCATCCTGCATGTGTGTTATACGGCAGTTTATGATCTCTCCAGAGTGACTCACAAACTATATACCAGTTTATCATTTCCCAGACTAGCACATGCTATAAACCAGTCTATCACTTCTCCAGCTCCCCAACCGCATTACAAATTAATTTACGATTGCTCCAGAAAAGCTGTGAAAGCACATGCCACGAGTCGTTTTTAAAAGGAAGCCGCTGGGCTGGGGAAGGAAGCGCCTGATGCAGGACTTGCAAGAGAGATTGGGAAAGAAGAGCTGGGCGGGAGCTCCAACCAGGGGAAGCCTTCAGTGGTGCGGTGAAGATGCTTTAAAGAAGGGGGTACAGGGGGACAAAGGCAGGGTGGTGCACCCCAACACCAGGGAAGGGTCCCCTCTGCGGGCGCTTCCCCAAAGCAATATGAGAACCTGCTGATGCAAGGACAGAATCTAATACAAAAGCCTGCTAGATGTATGCAAATCTCCACACTCACCTAGATAGACTGCTGGTTCTCTGCCCTAGTGTTAGTTTGAGACCCCATACGAGGTAGCTGCAGCCTGAGGGGGAACCCCCCTCCTGTAGGCCAGCTTTGGTCTGCAGCGCCTCCCATCTGGCCCACCAAGGTTGCTTTCCATAGCTGCATCCATTCCCTAAGCCAGTGGTGGCGAACCTTTGGGAGACCGAGTCCCCAAACTGCAACCCAAAACCCACTTATCAAAAAGAGCCAACACTACAATAAAACCTGAGAACTGAGGTTTTACTTTAGAAAAAACAACCCACAGCCAGTCCAGGCAAATCTCTCTCTCTCTCTCTCTCTCTCTCTCTCTCTCTCTCTCTCTCTCTCTCCTTGGCAGTGCACTGACTGGCCATGTGAAAGCTCGGCCATGTCGCAGCTAATGAGTCGCAGCTTCTGACGTCATCGCCTGGCACCGCTACTCCTTTCTGAGCATGCGCATGGCCCCTATGTGTGCTGTTACCCGAAGCTCGGCTGCTGGGGCAACTTGGCTTGCGTGCCGACAGAGAGGGCTCTGCATGTTCACTGTTGCAGGTGTGCCATAGGTTCACCACCACTGCCCTAACCCTACCCTGGTACACACCCCTAACCCTAATATAGGGGTAAAATACCATTGAAAGGGGCAATTTTGAAAAAGCCTTCCTTGAGTAGCTTTTTCTGCACAGCTCATCATTTCTGCCTGTTCTAAACACATTCCAACCATCAAAATCATGCCAGGACACCTTGTTTTTCTAACCCTAACCTAGTGATGGTGAACCTTTTAGAGACCAAGTGCCCAAGCTGCAACCCAAAACCCACTTATTTATCGCAAAGTGCCAACACTGCAATAAAACCTGAAAACTGAAGTTTTACTTTAGAAAAAACAACTCACAGCCAGTCCAAGCAAATATAAATGTATCCTTGGCAGTGCACTGACCGGCCATGTGAAAGTTTGGATGCGTTGTGGCTAATGAGTCGCGGCTTGTGACATCATCAGCTGGCATCACTACTCCTTTCTGAGCATGCACGTGGCCCCTAAGTGTGCTGTTAACTGATGCTCGGCTGCTGGGGCGATGCTGGGGCGACTTGGCTTGCATACCGACAGAGAGGGCTCTGCATGCCCACTGTGGCACATGTGCCATAGGTTCTCCACCACTGCCCTAAGCTTTGCCTTCAAAGGTGGGTGCCCCACTGGGGGAAAGCACAGAAACTGGGCCAGAGTCTCTCCTGCTTCCTCTCTTTCAGAGAAAACACAGCAATCCAGCAAAGTCTCTGCTTCCATCAGCAGACTCTTTGCATTCCTCTCTCTGACTTCCTCTTTCTCCACAGACAGAGGGGTGAGCAGGATGTGTGTGTTACTGAATAGGTTGTAGGAACCGAGAACCATGAGAGACGGTGCGAACAGAGTGTGTGAGCATGAATGGCAGGTGGGCGAGTGACAGCACCTCCTGCTTGTTTGTAGACCCTGAATTCCACAAATGGGGTGCCACCACTGGGAAGGCTATGCGACCTCAAGTGAAGGATCACAGTGTATCCTGCTCCCTTAAACTGGCAGTGCTTGTTGAAAATATTTCCTGCAACTAGAAATCTAGGGCAGCAGATGTGGGCTATGGAGACATTTCCAGTGATTTTAGACAAATCCCCTCCCTCCCACACACACACCCCTCACACACACACTGAGAGGACCATTTTAACGCTGGTAATTAAGGCATAGCGAGTGACACCCAAGAGTGACACACTAGGCATTTTACTGACTGTCCTTACATAATCTAGGAGAAGTGGTAATCGTCACACAGCTTCCAGCCATGAGATATTCCGAAAATGTCAGGAAAGGACGGCAGGATCTGATGAGCCCAGCATGGGGACCGTATGTAGAGCACAGCTCGGAGACGAAGAGAGAAGTATAAAATTGGAAAATGAGGGGGATGTTCTGTTCTGCAGGAAGAATATAGGACAAAGAAGGAAAATCTTTCAGCAATACACCTTAATGTATAAACTCTTTTCTTCAGAGAAAAGGTTTTTTTCCTGAAGGTGACTGACTTGAAAGATTAACTACTGTCTTGAGCACAATGCTATTTTGTCATGCTAGCTTTATGGATGGGAGTTGATTTTTTCTTTTTTGATTATTCTTGTTTCTTTGGGAAAGAATTGTCCTTAAAAAAACCCAACCCTTTGTAGCATTAGGATTGTATTGAATGCCCTGTTTTCTTCCCCAAGTACTTTTACATTTCCATTGTCAGTCTTCTACAGGATTCCTTTGTATAGCATCACACAAAGAAGGAAATAGTTCGACTGGTTTTTATTATTTGTATGTTTGGCATCACACTTTCAATGCTTGAGAGGATTCTTTCAGAAACAAAGAAGCACCGGAACCATCTGCCATTTTGTTAGTTTTCTTTCTAGAAAGTTTCTTCAATATATAATACGAATGTATATTGATCCTGGTCATCTGAGTGGAGTAAATTGCCTTTTTCTTTGCCATGTCTTTCTTTTTTGTGGTGGGGAGCAGAAAGGTTGGTCTACTCACACAGCAAAAGAAGGGTGTAAGCTCTATAGGGCAGGAGTGGGTAAGCCATAGGCCATATGCAGCTCCTGCCACCCCATAATATTGTTTTTTCAAAACAAGTAAAATGTCATTCCAAAGCAGCTATGGAGCCAAAACAGGGTCAGATTTAATTTAGCTGCAAGCTGAACTGCCTGCTTTAGCACTCTATAACCCCTACAGGGACAAAATTTAGCTTGCCACCAATCTGATTTCAACCAATTTGGAATCACTGAATTTCCCCAAGCAATTTGCTGCTGGATTTCAACAGCAGACCAGCAGTTAATTAAATATTTTAAATCTAGGGCAGCCCTAACAAGAGCTTCCCAGGGACAAATGGCTCCCAATCCTCCCAGTCATTGCCTAGCCTTGTATTGGAAGGTTGAATAAACTCGTAATAGATGGGTCAAGAGATCTGAGTCCAGTAAATTAGATTAATCCTCTTTCTTCATCATGAGCAATTTTTCTATAAAGATGTAAACATTTGCTTTGATATGCAAATATTAAAACACATCCCTTGAAAATACATTCCCACATTTCTAAATCATTCACCTTTACACTGTAGAGCTCTGTGCCATATATCCCATCTATGCCTTTGCAAAAACATTAGAAACAGAGAAACAGAGCAAGTAAGAAGGGGTCTCCCAGGCCATCTAGTCTGACCTCCGGCACCAGCCGGCTCCACTCACGACATGCCCACCATGTGGATGTCCAGCCTATCCTTGTGTTCCCCCCACCAAAAAAAAAAAAAAAAGAAAAAAAAAAAAAGAAAATGGTATTGCAAAATTTGGAAAAGTCTGACATTCAAAGGTGTGCCATGCAAAGGTTGCACCAGGTCAGGGGATCCTGGAGATACAATTTCACAAGCAACCCTAGATTCTTCTAGGTTGTAAGGAAAAATTCCCCAGCATCTCTGGACTGAAAAGGAAATTGAACCTCTGCAAGTTAAAAACAGCAATTAGCCTATCAAGGAGGAGGTTCCTAGCCTGTTCTGTGCTACTGTTACCCATATGAACGGCGCAGTAGTTGGAGCTCCAATGTCAGTTGAATGTCTACCAAGGAATAGAACCTACTGGCAGTTCAGCACTCTGGACAGCTCCTTATTTATTTATTAAAACATTTCTATGCCGTCCCATTCGCCGAAGCCTCGGGGCGGCTCACAACATAAAATAAAATACAAAAATAACAATATAAAATAAATAACAACATAAAAGAGCCTCTGGCCTGGACTCCTGAGTAGAAACGCCACAGCACTGAAGCTGGACACTGCTCAGCACTGCTCAGCTCTGGCTAACGTACCGCCATGCGCAACACAATACACATGAAAGCATCTTCAGAAGTTGGCCAGTATATTTTGCAAAAGACTTCCAAAAACTGCAAGCACTTGTCCTTCTGCCATGTTGAAGCATACAAAAAAAAAAAAAAAAAGAGAGAGAGAGAGAGAGAAAGAGAAAGAGTATGGTAACCAGAATCCCATTTTAGGCACTAATTTTTCAAAAGCACAACACACGGAAAGTTGTTTTTGTTGCATATTAAGAAGGCAAGCATCAAAAGGAACCTGCTTTAAATTATAATCATTATTGGAACTGACAGTCAATTCCATTAATTATCTTTTCTTATTATTATTAGGAAAGACTTCTCACCATTGTTGAAAGAGGAGTGAGGAGAAGCTCTTTAAAGGCATATCAGGTTGTTGTGCTGTTTGTATATAATTATGCAAACAATTTGCAAGGAAATTAGCATTGTAAAAAGTGGCTTTTACTGGCAAAAATGCTTTTATTATAAAGCATTATTTCCCATAAAACATCACTTTTTAATGTTGAAATTCCAAAAACGGAGTGGTGATTTTGAGATTCCTTTTCCGAAAAGCATCTTCCCTTGCACAAAAATTACCGAGTGGCTTTGAATGCCAAGCTGTTGGGGAGCAACAGAAAGACGTGTTTGTGTACACGTGTGCATGCGTGTCTGCTGTTAAATATACGGCTGCCTGCTCAAAGCTGATGTGATTAGGTAACTTAAAAATTGAGGTAAATACAGGCAGTCTCCAGGTTACAAATGAGTTCCATTCCTGGAGAAGACGGAAATTTGTCTTTAAGCTGCATGTGCATTTAAGTCAGATCATGGGTTGTAGGCCCTCCACATCTGCAGAACTGGAAAAATTGTGAATATCTGTACCACCACCGACACCACCCCAAACTCCTCAGTGCCTCCTCTTTTAAGAAAGGAAATGTTGGAGAGATTTCCCTCTCCAGAAAGGCAGGGCAGGAAGGCATGCTTCGGAGGTCTCCCTCTCTTCCCTTTCACTTCCTCTCTCTCTATGGTGATGACAATTTTCCACAGTAATTTTTTAAAAATTAACCGGTTTTATTTATGAGTTGTTTGTATTGTGTTTGTAAGCCACCCCGAGGCTTCGGCAAGGGGTGGCATAGAAATGCTCTAATTATTATTTATTTATTTATTTATTTAGAATATTTATATGCCGTCCTGTTACGAAGGCCTCAGGATAGCTTACATAAATAAATAAAAAATAATATAAAACATAATACAAATGAATTTCAGATCCACCCTGGCTGCAGATTAAAAATATATGTAAACCAATATTAAAAGTCATTAAAATATTGTTGGAATAAAAAGGTCTTAACCTGGCACTGAAAAACAAATAACAACGGCGCCAGGCAGACCTCTCTGGGGAGAGCATTCCACAGATGGGGCGCCACCACAGAGAAGACCCTCCTCTGGGTACTTTGCTTCCTGATATCTCTTACGGAAGGTTCCTGGAGGAGAGCCCCTGCTGCCAATCTCAAGGGGCAGGAGGGCAAATATGGAAGAAGGTGTTCCTTTAGGTATCCAGGTCCCAAGCCATTAAGGGCTTTATATGTAATAGCCAGCACCTTGAATTGAGCCTGGACTTCGATGAGAAGCCAGTGATGCTGGTAGAGAACTGGGGTTATATGAGAGTAACGCCCAGTCCCCGTCAGCAACCTGGCTGCTCTATTTTGCACCATCTGAAGTATCAGGACCGTCTTCAAGGGCAGCCCCACGTAGAGCACATTACAGAAATCCATCCGGGAAGTAACCAATGCAATGCTTGGAACAGTGAGGCCCAGGATGTTGGCAAGTACCCCACGAGAACTGATGGTATGAAGACTCTTCTTAGGATCCACATGAGGAGGTCTGGAGAATGACCACCCGCAGTGGTGGGCAAGAATCCCTGAAATCCAAGATTTCAAATGTGCCCAGATTTCATGCTTATTCCAGGTTTGAGGATATCCCTGGGCAAGATGTCCAATGCACCCACCACCTTCTTGCCACTGTTAGCCTCTTCTTCTAGACTTAATCGGCACCATCTCCCGGGGGAGAGGAAATGCACCTGGGGGTTTCTGCAGCACCTTGTCACACCTCTCACTGATCAATCACTCACTTGGATGTACCAGATGGTTGGGCATCAGCACATCATAAAGAGGAGCACAGGACCAGGAAGCTCAAGAGACTGGCAGTGGGGCCCTCCTGGGCTATAGTCTTGGTCCACAACCAAGGATGCTAACCCTTGGTGCCCCTATAAGCACATGACCATGTGTAGGGATTCTCCGGCACAGAGTTCACAAAGAAGCCGTTCCCCAGTTTAGATCTCTGTCTATGGCTAATGGAGGTGCCCTCCCCTTCCATTTATTTCTCTTTTGTCGTGCTTCCGCCAGTATCCAGTCTGTTGAGCTGACATGCTTTTCTTTCTCCCACAGTGAATTGATTAGCCATTTTTCCTTTGTCTGAGCCGCTCCTTTTCCAAGAAAGATAGAATACCTGCTTTGTGTCATGTTCTACCACAGATGACTAATGAGAACATAATGTTTATGAGCTGTGCATTTACATCCTTGAAAGCTTCAAATTAGCACAATTTTATTATAACAATAATTGTATTACCTTAATTTCTGGGGGGTTTTTACTTTTTATTTTTGGGGGGAAGTAACATGCTCAGGCAAGTCAAATGGCTGCAATTACAGACTTTTTATAGATAATGGGAGCCGTTTGAGATACGTTGACAGTGCAAATTTGTGCCCAAATGACACGATGCCACACTCATCTTTGATGTGGATATCATAATCTCGCATGAGCTTGATTTCTTTCTTTGCCATTTTTTATCCCAGTCTGTTATGTACTTCATCATTTATTTATTTATTTAAGGTTCTTATAAACCATTCTTTAGCAGACACTCGCAGAATGGTGTGCAAACATTTAAAGTAGCATAAAACTTAGAACCATAAACATGTCCATAATAATAAAATTCAAATATAATAAACAAAATTAACCAAGATAATAATAATAATAATAATGCACAACACAATAACCACCACAGCAAACCAATCATCGTATAGATACAAACAGTATAAATCGGAGCCTTCTATTCAGCCATTAAAATAATGGGGAAATAAAAAGCTTTTAACTTGGTGCCAGAATGCATAAAGGGTCAGCTGCAAGGACACCTTCCTGGAAAGCGGGTTCCATAACCAGGGCACCACCACCAAGGAAGCCCGTCCCTCCATGGCCATGTTCCTTACCTCTTTTGGAGGTGGTTCCTGGAGAAGGACTTTTGTGGATGATCTTAGGGTCTGCGTAGGTGTCCAGGGGAGGAGGCCTTCCTTCAGATATCTGTTCTAAATGGTCAGCTAATCAAGCCACTGGGTAGGAGGTCCTGGTCCACAGGGGCAATAAAATGGGAAGGTGGGATCCTGAGAAGTGAAAGGGCCATAGCCCAGCAGTAGCATGTGGTCTGCACACAGAAGGCCACAGGATCGCCTTCCAGCATCTCCAGGCACAGCTGCAGCTGAAACCCAAGAGAACCACCAGCACTCAGTGGAAAGGACACGGGCGAGTGGCGTAAGCAGAGCCCCGGTGGGTCAAAGTGAGGTGTCCATCTGGACCAGCATTCTGGTCACAGAGTGGCCAACCCACTGCCCACAGCACAGGAATGGAACAGCGCCTTCTCACCCATGTTCCCCAGCAACTGGTTCATATGGGCCAGTGACCCATATGGCCATATGTTACCATATGGAGGCAACATATGGCCATCTAGGCCTGTACCCACTGATAGCCTTCTCCACCAAAGGTTGAAAGAACGGACCTTCAAGAAACCAGAATTTGCATTTTCTAAAGTACCAACATGTTTCTCACAGTATCTCAGCAAGAATGTGATGCAGCCTTCAAGCCCTGATGAGTTTTGCACCTCTGAATTCAAATAGAAACAACACCCACCCAAAGAGTTGACCATCCAAATAAAAGGAACCCAAAGGTTAGAGCTTTGCAAAAACCATGCCCAAGTTTATCTCTACCGTGTTGACTCCACCTTGGACTAGACCAGTCAGGGATGCGCTGTTTATATGAACAGTTGTCCTACAATGATCATTCCTGAATCCCTAAAAACGTTTCTCTCTTTGCACAGTCAAGGAATCAACCCAAGAATGTTACTGACAATCAAGAAACCAAATTCATGAGTTGTTTGCTCACCTCTTTTTCCTTCGGAGTTAATTAACAGATGGACCAGGAATGAAGAGTCATCCTTGCTATGAACCATCCTGAGCACATCTTCTCAGAACTAACTCCCACTGAATTCAAGGAGATGTACTTCCAGGTAGAGGGTACAGGACTGCAGGCTACGGGAAGATACAACCCTGTCTCAGCTTCTTCCCAGTAGTGGATGTGAAATAGTACAAGACTGCTATCAGATGTTCTAAGTTCATATAAAAGTAAAAAAGAAAAGAAAGAAGCTCAATAGCAGAGGAAAAAAAATATTATCCTATTACCTTCTTCCAAAGATGTGTAAGCTTATTGCCTTGGTGTTAAAGTAATAAATATAACTTTTTTATTAAAGCTATATCTCCATAGATGATCTCATATTTTTAATTTTTAACTTTTATTTCTTTAGACCAGCTGTACCAATAAGGACAGATTAAAACTCCAACATCTGCAGATCTGAACAGACAATTGTATTAAAAACAGAACAGGATGGAAGCCAGCAAGAAAACTTGCTTTATCACTTTTTTGGCCTTGGATACACACAAAACACATCATCCCTTCTCCTGTTCTGGTAAACATTATGCACAGCTTTTCATGGCATTACACTTCAGACTGATTTGAAGCTGCCACTTGTCTCATAATAATGCCTGTGCAATTTGGCGACCTTCCTGCTAGTCATTCCCAAAATGTTCTCCATTTAGGTCACTGAATACGTGTGACCCCCTCTATCCCCTAGGACAATCTAAACTGGATAAATAAGCCATTCATTCTTCTACTGCTTTAGTGATGAACTGTCTTTGGTGGCATAAATAACACCTTCCAAGGTCACTAGAAAGTGTTATTTACCTCTTTAGCTCAACGCCAGTGATGCAGGCAGACAAGGGAGAGGGGGGTTGGAAAATGGAATATTTATGAATAGATGCAAAGCAGTGGGAAAGAGTTTGTTGCCATGAAGATTCCCAACATGTTTTGGACTAAAACATTCTTCCTCAGGGAAAACTTGAAAGCCACAGCAAAAGAAGTGCATGTACAGCAGGTGGGTTGAAAAGAGGAAGAGGCCAGACCAGGTGGACTACTTACCTGGGCAACTGAATCAAGTATCGCTTTCATTCCTCTAGAAAGAAAATGTTTCTCCCCCTTTTCCTTGCGTTTTGCGTCGTTTTAGATTGTGAGCCTAAAGACGGGAACTAATAATTGACTCTTGCAATTGCAATTATTGATTATAATTATCTATTTTCTTCCTATTGATCATAATAATTGCAATGATGGGTTGCAGTTATTGATAGCAATTATTGATTCTCATAATTTTCTTGTGATCATTGATTCTGGTAAGCCGCTCACACTGAAAAGCAAAATCTAATGTCTTCATGCTGCGAATAGATGAAATCCAGTTGGCAAATACGGAATCTCATTGTATTCGTTTTTCTATAAGAACTTACCAAATTTCACAAATGGGATGGAAAAGACTTGAGATTTGAACAAATTCAGAGGTGGGGAAAAATAAAGCGGGCGGATCCCTGGCCTACAGAAAGCTGCAGCCTTCCCCAATGTGGAGTGCTCCAGAGGCATCCGATTGCAACTCTCAGCATTGCTGATTTGTAATCCAGGGGGCGCCAGATTGGAAAATGTGCATGTGCCAATACAGATTCTGCAATGACTGGGTTGCTCACAAATGAAACCTGTCCAAGAGCTTTCTGAGCATAACAAAACAGCGTTAGAGGTGAGGCGGCATTTCTAAGGAATGATAAACTGTCTTCTCTCACAGGGAGAAGACACCTAACCATCATTTGAAGTTTTTAGCCATTTGAACTGCTTCAGTGCCCTTTTGGGAGCGATTTTCTCTTTTTCCTTTGATTCAAGAAGCGACTGGACAGTCATCTCAGAGGGATGGTGTAGCTGAGTGCCCCACACTAGCAGGAGGTTGGATCCAATGGCCTTCTTGGCCCCTTCCAAGTCTGTGATTCTAGGATTCTAAAATTCTCTGTTGGAGGCCTGCAGAAATATTACATTATTTGAAGGACCAAGAAGGTGAAAAAAGCCTGTTTGGAAACCAGGCAGAAGCATGTTAATGTTGAACTGAGTACATTTGCCCTGTCCACAGATCGGGGGGGTTGTATACTGCACAAGTTCAAAGCTGTTCATTTTTAAGGGCTGGGAACAAAATCCATAGCTTCTGTGTTGTGGGGAAAATGGCCGTTCTCTTTTGTGCATGCAGAGAATTGCTCGAGGCTCAAGTTGAAGAACCCACATCCCCACTTGTGGGATATAAGTTGGTAATAAATATCCTGGCATAAGAGCCTTCCAGAGTGAAGGATGGGAACACTGCAGTGCGATGAAGCTCAGATTAATCTTCCAAGACCATTTCTGTACAAGTTAACTCTCCTTTTGATTGCAAGGTTTTGATGTCTGCCTTTCTGCAGTTGGCGATTAAAAAAAGCAGCTCAAAGGCTGCAGTTGTCACTGGGAAAAATGATGAGAGGGGAAAGTATACGGGGTTCTTGTCATAAAACATACGGGTTGATAATGGGACAAGTTTACTTGCGGATCACATTCTAATTAGGAGGCTATTCATATTCGTGCCGTGCAGCCTGGTTTGCACAACACACCCTTGGCAAGTCACGAAATCATAGAAATGCAAAGAAAAGGTGAAAGGAAAATCACCTTATTCAGTATTTTTTAGTCTGCTGCCCTTTGGAGAACATTCTCACCCTGCCTGGACAGGGGCTTACTTTGGATTTGCCACCGTGAAGTCCTGGTTTGTGAGGCCTGTTCTAGGATGCGCCATCGGACTTCATGGATGTCCACATCAGGGTACAGAACCTCTTGCTCTTCTGGGGCAGCAAACAGGGTCTCTGGGGAGCCCCAAAAGGCTTCACCCTTTGCCTGGCCTCACCCCCTTTCCCCAGCCACCAGTCCTAATTTGGCCCTTTCCCATCTTTGGCATTTTGGTCTCCCCATTCTAAAAATTCGTTAGGGGAAATGAATGTTCTAAAATATTCATTGGGGGGAAATGAATGTAAAAATCCATGTAAAAGGGACCAATACATTTGGTTTTTCCCTTAATTGGAATGTGTCCCTTAAAAGCTTCTCCAAAATAAACTTGGCTTTTGGGCCAGAAGAGGTTGTTTTTAAGCTATTTGGAAGTGTTCTGAAATTCTAATGTCAGAAAACTGACATCATGGTTTAGTTTTGCTCTGGTTGTGTGAACTGTCCAAATAGCTTTGACTTCTGGGAAGTGTAGACTTGAAATCAAGGAAGTCAAAGGACACCCCTCGCCTACAGGATCCGCTGCAGTTGTGCATTGGGACCTGGTTACTTAAAGGACCCCCTTTTTCATCCCTACCTGCCCTTTGAGATCTGGGAATGAGGTCCCTCTGAAAGAGCCATCCCTGAAGGAAGTAAAAGGGATGGCAATTAGAAGGGGCTTCTGGAATGGGCTTCCTAAAGAGTTCCGCCTGGCCCCATCACTACTCTCTTTTCCGCACCAGGCAAAAACTGTCCTCTTTCACAGATTTTTCGAGACTTGATTTTAACACACAATTATAATTATAAGAGCACACTCGGCTCCAACAGATTCCCCCTCTCCTCCCCTTTTAACTTGTAATTGTAATGAAATTGTAATGTTTAATTAATTGATTGGTTAGTTCTTTGCTTGTAATTAATATATTTTAATGCTGTTTAATTTTCTTTAATTTTTAAAGAAAATGATCCATAATTGATAAGATCTTTGGACCAAAGGTGGGCTAAAGAGCAAGATGAAATTTGAAGTTACAGATTAGTGTCTTGTTAAGTCCCCTGGTAAAGACAATCTAGATGTGTAAGGAAAGTGACTTCGTTCCAATGAATTTAGCATCTGTTCCGGCTTTGATTAAACATTCAGAATACTTTTAAGGGCTAAACATTGTTTAATAAGTGGCCCAGATGAATTGTAATTCTTCCAGTAGGCATCTAGATTGTTTTGTGAACAGATGGGAAGTGGTTAGCCTGTCTACAATGCAAATTAAACATGTGATCAGTAACTGAACGGGGCTCCGAGTTAACTCTGATGTGTGCATGTGTGAATGAAAACACAGAGAATATGGGCTGCAGAGGAAGTGTTGGGCATGTCGATGGCAGACTATTAAAATTTCTCTCTTCAGCTTCTAAAGGATATTATTCAGTAAAAGACGCTGGTGGAAAACTGCATCATTTTCTTTTGTATTTGAACAGCTGGAAATCTCTCTAACAGTGCAAACCTAAGCATGTTTACTCAAAATTAAGACACACCGAGTTGAATGGGACTTAATCCCAGACAAGCAAGAATCAGATTACAGCTCTATTTGGGGTTTGATTGTGGCTTTGTGCTGCCGTCTTCAATCGATTCAATCCAACCTGACATCCTCCAGATGTTCTGGACCATGATTTTCAGCTTCTCCAACCAGTGACCATACAGGCTGAGACTGATGGGACATCCAGCATTCTGTGTCCATTCACCATGCTCAATCCCCATTGAGTTGTTTTGGGGTTACCCCCTACATTTAAAAGAGTTTTTCCCAAAAAAGGGTTTTTTATAATTTTGAAAATTGTGCATTACTAAATTTATATCCTTCATGTGCATAAGTATGCAAAAAAAAAGATTCATAGATCAATGCAAAAATAGGTTGGAACAAATTTAACAGAAGTTGATGAAACCTTGTAGGAAACTGAGTTTCACAGATCGGGTCATCACCATTTTTGGAAGGTCCATGTCCCTCACCAGTCACATCCAAAGGAGCAGCTATTTTGACTTAGAGCAATAGGGATTCCAGACACTACATTACATTGTCCAGATTTCCTCTAAAGCATTATGGTAGGTTGGCTACCTCTATATCCTTCCCTTGTCTCTCCCTTCTCACTTGTAGGAAACTGAAGAAGAGGTAGGTCAATCTGAGAGATAATTTGTTATGTGCCATTAAGTCATCTTTGACCTATGGTGACCCTATGAAAGAAAGGCCTCCAGAACGTCTTGTCCGTGACAGCTCCATTCAGCTCTTCCAAGTTCAGTCCTGTGGCTTCCTGTATGGATTCAGCCCATCACATTCCTGGTCTTCCTTTCATCTTCTGCCTTTGACTTTTCCCAGTGCTTTTTTTGTAAAAAAAAAAAAAAGGTGCCAGAACTCACATCTTGGGGTCACACTTTTACACTGAAAAAGATTTTCAATTCACCAACTTTGAAAAGAACTTATTTACCTTTTGCACGTAGCCAGGCACTCTACACACACATAAACATAATGGTCGCCGCTGGCTGTAAACACTCAGCGCGCGACCACAAGACCTATCCCGAGCCGAGCAGCGTCCCAAGCCGAGCAGCGTCCTCACAACCAGCGCGGACACAGAAGCAGCCTGCAAGCACTATTTTAATGATTTTTGCCGCTGACCTGCTACGCCCGACAGGGCAATTCACAATCACTTGGAAAAATCTGTCAAAAAAAGGTGCCGGAACACCGTTCCGGTGCGTTCTATGACAAAAAAAGCCCTGACTTTCTCTAGCACGATTGTCTTCTCCAGGGAGTCTCACCTTCCCATGATGTGCCTGAAGGGACACACGTGATATGTATGAACTGACATCTCAGTTCTGCCATTTTTGCTCTAGGGAAAGCTCTGGTTTGATTTGAGAGATGATGTTTGACCCTAAATCTGCTTTCTGACTGAGGAGAAGATGCATGGGAAATTCATTATCAACTCATTTCTGACCAGGATCTGGCCAGTTTATGCCTTCTGGGTCAAACACAGACTGAGACCCAAACTGCAGTCAAAATATTACAAGTTTGCAAACCACACCACACACCTTTGACATGTGAAACAAATGTGCATGAAATGTGTTCTTTGGAAACAAGTACTCTTTAAATAATGGGGGAAGAATGTGTACATTTTGAAGATTCACACAACCAATAGAAAACCCACAAAAAATATGTCAAGGTTCTCAAGAGAAAGGAGAGTTCCTCAAAGGAAAAAAAATGGTGGGGTGTAAAAATAATATAATACTAATACAAAAATAGATTAAAATACACATAAGGGAAATAAAGTTCAGTAATGCACAGTAGTAGGAAAAAGATGTATTAGATGGCAAGAGGCATATAGAAAAACCTCCAGAAAGAGAAATATCCACAAAATTGCCTTTGAATTTTCATGCAAACTTCTTTTCTAAAAATCTCTGAAACGAGAGCCTGAAATTGACAAATTCATCCAACTCATGCTGGGGATTAGCCCATTCTTGTTACAGGGGTGCCAGCCATGCAGGACGTCTCTCAGGCGCCACCATCTCTCCCTCCCTCCCTCTCCCGCAGTCTTGAGCCAAGCCACGAGGCTTCCACATTTCACAGCTAAGAGCTCTGGGACCATCATGCCCCCTTGCACCGCACCCATCCTACTGAGTTATATAAGCCGACACAAGCAATTCAACCTGATTTCTTGTATCAGTGGAGAGTTTTCTTTTTCCAGGTCAACATTAAAATGAAAAGTGGGTAAAACCTTGCTGTACTGGCATCATCCAGGAGAATAAAGCTTTCTTAATCTTTGGCCTGACCCTCCTCCAAGTGATGCACTCACTGCTTCAGTGGAAGATCTCCTCCTGGGAACTGGGCCATCTCGATCTAAAATTCATGAGAGCACATTTGGACCTGCTGCCTAAGCCCAAAATTGAATTTATGTGGCATTTCCATCTTCTCCCAGTTCCCTTTGCATTGTTTTATCAGCATGGCTGATCACAAAACACTCATTGCCCAGAAAGCAAACCAGTGAGACGAAAGAAATGTACTGTGCCCAAAAGCCTAAATGTGTAAGGTCAAGGAAAGATCAGGACTCCTTAGCACAACCAATTGTTCTGAATCCAAATAAAGACGACACAGCATGACTATGGGAAACTGCTTTAGACGACAAGTCACGCCATTGTTCCACCTAGCTGAGTATTGTCAGCACCGATCGGCAGCAGCTGCCTTCCCAGCCAATCCATTTACACCAGCCTTCCCCAACCTGGTGGCCTTTCGGAGCACAACTCCCAGAATTCCCCTCCAGCAGAGCCGTTGACTGGGAATTCTGGGTATTGCAGGCCAAATGTGTCTGGAAGGCACAAGGCCGGGGAAGGCTGATCCATCATGCATAATTCTGCACATCTGTCATGTCTCCCCTTACTCGCTTTTTCCCTAAGCTGAACGGTCCCAGACATTAAAACCTCACGCACGTGCATGGAAGCCTGCCTGTACTAAGTCAGGAAGCCAGTAGAGGTGCCTACGGGGGCACTGGTGCCCATGGGTATCCTGTTGGATATGCAAGCAAGCAAGCAGAAGCAATTAGGAGAAGGCTGAGCACAAACTGAGCTGCGGTGTCCGCATGAGCCCCACACTTCGATCCTGCTGACCATTGGCAGCAACACCAAAACAGAACTGGTAGGAGCAACCCCATCTGTCACTTGAGCCACACATGTCACCTGCAGACAGGAGAGCTGACACTGTTGTGAAGGGGGAGACTAATCTGAAAGCACTTGGCCAGCCTCTGGGAGGCCATCTGCTCTGCTTGTCTTGATGCGCCTCACATCTTTCAGAGGAAAGATGCTAGAAGAGAAAGCTGTAAATCACGGTACATCGGATGCCGAGCGTGTGCACACGCGCGTTCATCACACAGCCCTCATCCATCAGCTTTAGTCCTCAGTTCTAATCAAAAGCTTGACGTTTTGAGGTAGCACGGAGCCTGTCGCTCACATCTGTCAAGGAACATCTGGCTCACATTACCTTACCTGACAAGACATGATTTGGGGCTCTTGGCCAGCTCAAGCTTCTCTTGAATTTGGCCTGTCTGTGCTGCTCTCATTCAAGCAGCATTCCCTGAGCTCATGTTCCCCAGAAGAATTGGACTGGAACTCCCATCATCCCCAAACTGCATGACCCATGATTCTGAACACCTCTAGTTAGGGCTGGGAAACAGCTCTGCATGGACCCCAAGGAAGCCACTGCTCTTCTGAGCTTGATGCCCATGTCCTTCCAAAGTGTCCTGCACGTGGATCCCACTAACCATAGGGTGTTGCAACAATCAAAAGATTGTTGATTGACGTGCAAGAATGTGTCACTGGAGTATTTGACGGCCTTCCTTATACTGCTCATCATTTCCAACTGCAGTACGTGGCACTGGCACCTTTAAAGCCCTTCATGGCCTGGATTCAAAACACCTTCAGGAATGCCTTTGCCTCACCAGCTAAGCTCCTCTGGGGACAACCTCCTGAAGTTTACTTCTGTACGATTAATGTCAGCTCCCCAGAGGACTTTCTCAGTGGTTGCCCCAACTGTGGAATGACCTGCCAGGAAAGAAACCCTGAATATCCTAGTTTTCTAGCTTTACCAGGAAGTTAAAGATGCATTTCTTGTAACTTAGTCCTTCCTAAATTAGTTCCCAGATTAGTTTTATTTAATCTGCATGCTTTTAACTGTTGCTGGTTTTAATCTCTTGTAAACCGCCCACAGCCTAAGGGAATGGGGAGGTATAAAACAATCCAAATAAGTAAATTCCTTGTTTCCCCACGGTGGCTATCCGGGAAGCCAACGCCAGCAGGATGTGAAGGCAATGAACCTTGGTGCTCCTTGTTCTGGGAAAATGGGCTTCTAGAGCAGATGTCTTTACAATAGATTCTGTTCAGCACAGAAAATGTCTGGCCATGAGCCACATGTGACCAGTGGGACCCCCATTTGGACTGCCAGATTCTTCCACAGGCCCACCTGCTTCCCAGCAGCAAAAAGCTCTTTGCTCAGATTGGGGATGGAAAATTTTTCCTGCCAAACATAGAAAAAGGCTCCCAGCTGAGGAGAGTGGGTAGGAGCAGGGTTGTGTGGTGCAGCGGCTAGAGTGATCTGGTTTCCACTGAGCCATGACTGGCCCCCTGAGCTACTCGGAGCGGGTTGCTGACTCTCAGCTAATATACCTTGCAGGCCTGTTGTTGTAAAATAAAGTGGAGGAGAACCTTGTAAACTGTCTTAGATTCCTTGGAAGAGGAAAAACAAGGTTATAAATGTAATAACAACAGCAACAACACTAGGGTCTTGGGAGGAAACTACAGAATGGTTCGGTCCTGCTTACTCCTAAGTAGACATGTAGAAGCTCAATATCTGGAATGCTATTTGGAAGTGTTGAGTTATCATCAGCTGCTTACCTCTTACCATAATGCAGAGGCGTGTCCTGCTTAAGTAGTCTTAAAATCAGTAAGAATCAAATTTTGGCTCTGCCTTATCTGAGTGTGGCTCTGTGCACAGACGGCATGCAGAACCCAAGACCTCTGGCAGACTGGAACTGTGTCCTCAGACTGGAAAAGGTTCCCCACCAGAGGTGAAAGTTGCCAGTGGGTCACAGAGAAATCATGAAATGGGCATGTCATATTCTGTACACCAGCTGCTGAAGAGCAACACCGGGCAAGACCAATGTGACCAGTGCTGCTTTCTCTCTCTCAGTCTCTCTCTCTCTTTCTCTCCCCAAACATACATACATATATTTCTATACTGCCCTGTAACCAAAGCTCTCTGGTTTAGACAAGAAGCTTCACATTATGGGCTTCCCAAGCTCACCCGGACATTTTCCACATTGTGAGAAGCAGGATGCCGTATGACTGAGGTCTTTGCCCTGATCTTGCTTGGCTTTTGCATATCTTAGTGTCCAAAAGCAGTGCTTCAAGGCTCAGGTGCATCTTGGAGTCCAGTTTTAAAGGGAGCAAGGCAGGCCAGCACTCTGCCTGCCCGCTTCCACAAGGAAGGTGAATTCCACAGTGCAAATCAAGCAAGATCTGCTTAGCAAGGGGGGAAATGAATGGGGTTGCACTCCCTCGTAGGGACAAGGTCTGCAGCTTGGGAGTGCTCCTCGACCCAGAGCTTTCATTGGAAGCTCAGGTGACAGCAGTGGCGAGGAGCGCTTTCCTTCAGCTTCGGCTGATCCATCAGCTGCACCCCTACCTGGAGTACGACTGCCTGGCGATGGTGACACACGCGCTGGTGACTTCCCTTCTTGACTTCTGTAATGTGCTCTACGTGGGGCTACCCTTGAAGACGGTCTGGATCCTTCAGTTGGTTCAAAATAGAGCTGCCAGGCTGCTGACAGGGACGGGGCGTTATGTTCATATGACTCCAGTCCTCTGTCAGCTTCACTGGCTTCCCATTGAAGTCCGGGCCCAATTCAAGGTGATGGTGATGACCTATAAAGCCCTAAACGGCTTGGGTCCTGGCTACCTGAAGGAGCGCTTACGTCCATATACGCCCGCCCGCCCCCTGAGATCTGCGGGAGAGGCCCTTCTTCGGGAACCCTCCGTGAAGAAAATTAGGAGGGTAGGTACTTGGAGGAGGGCTTTCTCTGCGGTGGCGCCCAATCTATGGCATGCGCTCCCCAGAGAGGTCCGCCTGGCACCATCGTTATTTGTTTTTT
>NW_025335550.1:4194579-4242649 GCF_004798865.1 Varanus komodoensis | reverse complement strand
TCAAACGTCATTTTAATTGCTAATATTATTTCCTTATTTTATTCTTTGGCCAGGGCGACTTATTTTATTTTGTTAATTTGTTTTATATTTTTAATGTATTATATTTTAATTGATGTTTTGTGAGCTGCCCCAAGGCTTCGGCAAATGGGGCAGCATAGAAATTTTCTAAATAAATAAATAAAATAAATAAATCAATGACTTAGCACTTTGAAGGTGTACTCAATTAGCAGTCAAACTATCTAGTCAAGACATTGATTTATCTTTCTAGCACAGCAGTGCTTCTCCTCCGCACAAAGTAACTTCTCTTTCAGTCAGCCCTGGGACACCGGGCCTTGCTGATGTGAAAAGAAGATCCTGGTTTATTGCTCAAGGAAATTTTGTTGGAAATGAGAATCAAAGTACCAGTTCACACATCAGCCTCTTTCTTCTCTCTAGGCTGAACTGTTTGATCCTGTCCTTCCTGTAAGCACCCCATTGAAAATATTAAATTTTTTGATGCCGCTCAGAAATCACTTTGGGGTCATTTTAAGTGCTCAAGAAGTATAAAATGTATTTAAAGCATGAATGTCATGCTTTAAAAGAACAATGGAAAAGATACACTAGCATAGAAAGGTGCTAAGTAATGATAGAAATAGAAAATTGCTTTGTAGCTCTTTTGAGCTTGGACCAAGATGGCCTTCATTAGGCAAAGTTTAGGTGAGTGTAGGACTCACCTGGTTGGCTGGCATTAAGCCCGGCAGGCTGGTCACATCTCAAGTATCATTCCAGTAAATCGGAGCATTACAAAAAGCCAAAAATTGAGCAATCTCCTGCCAGAGCACCCAACCCAACCTCCAGGTAGCCCAGCCTCCCAGGTAAGCATGGGGACCACCTGGATTCGAATTGGCATTCATGGCTGGAATTTCAATCCAATGGGCATCTCTCATCTCTCTCTGATCAGCAGGGGTATAAAAGTGCATTCAGGTCGATTCCATTTCACTGTGCTCAGACTTTATTCTAGAGAATAAAATAGTTTTCCTGCTTCTCTCTCTTGCAGTGCTTAATTGGGCCCAGTGTGCCAGATCGGGACCCCTTGTGTCCAAAGGGAGGAACCACTGAGGATGTTTCTACTGTGTCCACACACACACATACACCCCTACGGGAGCAGTTTCTGAGAAAAGCCTCTTCTGCCGAGCATCAATTTTAGTCCTCTAAATATTAACAGGGGCAACGGGAGCATCTATGTTACATGAAGTTAGCCCAGGAGGGAGCTATCTTAGCTAAGCATTAGGTCAGAAGTAGACACACAATAGCACCCACTCAAGGAGTGAGTACAGGTTTTCACTTAACCATGGGCTATCGCGTCTTCTGAACCCAGCCACACTAGCAAACCCTGTTTGCTAGCTGTGAATAACCCAACAACAAGTGTTTTCATGGGTTGCCTGTGTTACTAAATCAAGGTTTGTTCACACAGCTAAGTCCAGGCAGCACAATAACCCACATTTCAGTAACAACCAATACAATGCCCTTGTATCATCTGAACCCAGTTACTGTCTCCTTTGAGTTGTGCTTTAGACAGACTCTCTTTCCCACCAGGTTTTTAGCATTTGACCTTCTGCCTCTCCTTAAATTTCACGTAGCTCAGAAATTCTTATTGTATGAAGCTGTTCCTTTACTCCTGTGGATTTATGTGATGTTTTCATGGTTCCATTGAACATCACCCGCTAGGCCGAGGATGAGATGTTATACTTCCTGATTTATCAAATTCATTACAATCTAATCAAATCTAGCCCATGCTAGGCATGCAGCTTGGAATTTAGTTCTGTATTAAACCATCTCAACAGCCAAAGCAAAGCTTGCCCATGGACAAGAGATGGCTCACCTTCCTAACACCGACACTGAGCCAGGCACTAAGCAAGAGAGACCATTTCAAATGAGGACATCCTTCCAGCTCGCTTTCAGGGCTCCGGTGCTGATCGGGACAATCTTGCAATCCCATGAAGGGCATTTGCCGTCATCAGGTCCACTTTCCCTCCACTTGCCTTCACAGACAAGAGGGTGTTCAGCAAGACTCCTGCAAGGTGCGGAGGGCGATGGAGGGCCCTGGTGGATCTTCATCACGGAGGCTGTGAATCCTCCAAGCCTCTCGCTGAGGCTGGTGCCATCTCTGACAAAGCACACGCGTGCAGCCCTGGGTGTGTCTTCCCCACCACCCCTTAGCAATGCATAATAGCTGCATTCCTGAGACAATATGTTAGCAAATACTTTGCTGTGGCTGGAATATCCCTGGGGAACAGAGCCTGAAATAAAGCCAGATACAACTGTTCTCCGAACATCTCAGAGCAAAAGCTACTGCATATTTGGTTCCACAAGAAGCAGCCTTGAAACTGTCTAAGAAGACCCCCTGGGAGTCCATGCACCAGGAATTAACTCCTTCCTTCCCTCTGGTGTTCACAAGCATTGCTCCTCTGCCTGCTCTGAGTAGCATGTGACCTGCTAAACCTAAAAGAGCCTCGTGGCCATTGGTGGAAGAGCCCCACCAGCCGGATGAAGCTCCTACGTTTGCTCCCTGTTCAGGTCTGCAAAAATCTCCGGGCAAAAGTTCAAGCCCTCCAATATCTACCTGGAAAGTGGCAGGTGCAGAAGTAAACTGCATTTCCTTTCTATAGCCATCGCAGTAATATGATCTGGGTGCAAAACTGAATGTTCCTCAGAATTCCTTCTTAAAAGAAAAAGAAACAGCAACCAGTTTTGTGGGTGTTCTAGCTCCCCATCATCTTTCCCCCCCAAGCCCCACAGGTATCGGACAAAGACCCATATGTGTGACCAGCCCCCGTCACCTGCACTCCGTGGCACCTGTTCCATGCTACAGTCCAGGTTTCACCCCTTGAACCACAGCTGGACGTTTCAGTGGGAGATCCATCCATTGCCTCTTGCAGGCCTTCTGTTCACATAGAGCAAAGCTTTGCACAGAATTAATTACTATTGTTCCAACTATTTCTCTTGTCCTTTACTCATGGTCTGATGCTGAAGTGTTCAGAGAATCGGTCCAACAAGAGCACATTTATAGTGCTCTTGAAGAAGTATATTACTCCAAAACACATAAGGCCTTCATTAATTTTTTTAATCTCTCCCTCTCTCCCCCTTCTCTCTCCCCCTGTCTTTCTCACCCTCTCTCTTCTTTCACTGATACTCTCCCATCACTTTCCTAGATCTCTTGGAAGTTACTTAAAATAGAAAGGCTATTAATTAATTCAATGAATAATCAGAGAAGTTGAACATAGGATCATAGTGACAGGTTCCAGTCCACCTGCAGGTGCCCATTGGGATGCCTGTAGGTGGCCTTGCTCTTCCAAGGTTCTTCACCACACAAGATCCACCTAGATGTACAGCTGGGTACTGGAAGCTCCCTAGAGATGTTCTGATGGAGATCACGTGAATTTGCAAGTCTGGGGCAGCCCCCTGTCAAGATGGACAAAGTGGCACAGCTCCCCCTGAAGGCAGAGTAGCCCACTTTGTGGTATAGCATGTGAAGGGCCAGTATCTGAGCTGTAGGTGTTTGTGGGATTGTGGCAGGTGCAACCACAATCTATGTTGTAAGCCGCCCCGAGGCTTCGGCGAATGGGGCGGCATAAAAATGTTTTAATAAATAAATAAATAAATAAAACCATGCAGGCCAGCTTGGAACTGCAGGCTGCATGTCCTCAAAGTGGCTGTTTGTGCTCCTGATCTGGTCTCTGTCCTCAGCCCTGCAGCATCTCCAGCCACCTGGAGAAATCCCGCAAATCCACAAGGCGCCCAGCTGCAAACGTACACTGCTCCCCTGCCCACGGTCTTCCATGCTACGGAGAGGCGTACTGTCCTTCCATTTAAATTAGAATGCTTCAGCTTCCATCGACACATGCAAATTAGCAGATGCAATTTTTATTCCAATCAGTGTCCCCTTTCATGCTCTTTTTTAGCGGCCACTCTCACAGGCCAGTAGGCGCGTGAGCTAAAAAATGGTTCCCGCAGTAATAGCAGAGACAATTATAGACCAGCGAGACCATTTTAATGCTACACAGGCAACGAGAACAGATGCTGAAAGAAAGACTTTGTCAGAATGCATGCTCCAAAAAGGCAAACACGGACATCAAAAAGCAAGGGTGTTTTGTAACACTCGATTGCTGCTAAACCAGTCTTTTGAGCCGCTGTGGTCAAGGCTTTATTTCATTTCCATCCTGCCATTTTCAAGGTGGCTAATGAGAAATCACGCATTCCAAAGTTAGGGCATATAAATCCATTCCCGAGAGCTACGTACATGTCATGAACTAGGCTTCCCCTCCCAAGCAAGAGAGTCTCTCCAGCCTTTCTTGTAAGAGTCAATATTCTACACAGAAAACTCTGAGCATTCACAAGCCTCTGAGCATGTACAAGGAGAAGTGCTGACCCCTCTCTGCCCCACTTCACCCAAAGCTTTGCGTATGAACCCTTTGGGGCTTATTTCTGGAAAGAGGAGCACTTTGGAATCGGGGAGCTTGTGTTCTGCACTCTGAGCCCCTAACTGAGCCAACCTAGTGGGCCCTCAGGTCCACATCTTCAGGAGGTCGGCGTTCTCCCTCCGAGGGGCTCATCAGATCCACATTTTCTCCTCCCACCCCGTCCTTCGTCTGCCAAAAGCAGGAGGGAGACTGGATCCCATGGGTGTGTGTGAGCTACTTTCATCCGGGGCAGGCTCAGATTGGTCCAGAGAGATTGAGTCGGCAGGTCCAGGCCCGCCAGTTACAACAATTCCATTGTCAGAATGTAAGCTCTGAGCCTGGTCTGGCTCGCCATCCCCGCATCATCCTCAGAATCTGAGCTATCCATCCCACCAAGACAGGCTATTTCTCATGTGTACCTGGGAATCTCACTGTGTCCATTCTCCACATGCAAGCCCAGCGCCTTCCAACATGGTACAGCACATTGACCTATCATCTGTCTGGAAGAGTGACTTAACTTTGGATATGCTCATTCTGGTTCTTGGCTTCAGGCAGCACAAGATCTCCATCTGGCCCTTCCTCTCCCTTCTCACATCTCCTGATCACCTGACTTGGCCAGTAGCATTAGATTCCAGTGGATCCTTGAGCCCATTCACCCAGCAAGGCCAGGTCTTATGTCCCCTCCTTAGATACAAGTTCTTCAGGGCTAGCATCAGGGATTGGTATGACCAGTCCCCATGGAGAGCACACCTCCCATCAGAGACCCACAAGTTACCTGCCCCCTGGACTTGTTCCTGCACTTCTCCATGGAAACTTGCTTCTGCAGCTGCCTCTGCTTGTGGCCTGGACAACAGTGGTGGAGAGAAGGAGGCTCAGCAGATGCCAATGGTAGGAATGATGAGAAAGAGAACAATGACGCTAATACAACCATGGAGACCATGGCAAGGAGAAGAGAGACTCACAGAGGGAGGGCACCACTGAGACTCTTTCTGAGGGCCCTCAGAAACCTGGGCCCAGCACTAAAGTCCATCCTTCCCTCTGCATCTTCTGGGTCTCTAATATTTCGTCATCGAATGGGGCAATTCCAGATTTCAATGACTGAAGTTCTTCAAAAGAACAGACTCTCAGAAGTCATCACCATGTCTGCTTCCTAGATGCAGGGAAATGAAATGTATGCATACTGAGAACCGGGAGTCCAGGGAAAGTTTTGTGTTTTGCTTCTTTTTCCATGCATGTGTCTGAATAATGAAAGAGGGTCACATGTACTCTGAGCTGCTCAAGCTTTTCCATCAATCATGATGCCTGCTCTCCGTGCGCAGATGTAATCATTTTATTTCTAATTAGAAGGAGCGGCTGTGAGCAATTCAAATTAATCATATCCGCATTGGAGAGAAAAGCGGGGAGGTTTTGCTAAATGATGCCACTCAAGAGTTCAGGGTTGCTTTGCACCATTGGGCAATTTATGTGGCCAGCTATCCACACACTTGAGCAGTCAGCTCAACTTGCCGCAGGAGATTCTGCAGCCTTTTTCCTATTTTCGATCCACCCAACTCCACCTCTGGTCATAATCCAGCTTCACCAATAAACAGATGCAAGCCTATGACTATGCAGATGAGGGGGTGGAGCTTTCACACAGGTGCAGGAGGGGTTCTCAGTAGCTCCCATTACGTTTACAGGACAATGGCACCAGCTGCGATGTTGCTGGGGAGGAGACCATCTGTCCACCCACCCACCACCACCCCTGAGACCTTCCAGAGCTGTAGCTCTGTCCGTCTCAGCAAAAAGAACCAGTGCCTGAACCAAAAGCTGCCATTATCCAACAGAACTTGACATGGGGATGGCACCATAACATTGCTGAATTACTGCATTTATATCCCACCGTTCTTCTCCGAAGTCAAGGAAGTTTGCAGGCTGGGAGGGAGGCAGGGCTGAGAGGCTGCGACTGGTCCAAAGCCATCCAAGGAGCTGAGATTCTCAAGGTGATGGGTGCTGACACCAAATACAATATGAAATCCCGTGCCAGCAAGCGGTAGCCTTGGACACACTAGATCACCCGCCGTCCTGTACCAGGCAAAGTTGCTAAGAAAAGCAGACTTCTTGTCTCCAGTTTCACGGTTCTTTTCAACAAGATGTGAGATAGTTTATGAAGCACTGGAGTTTGTATTTATGACTTGAGAGTAGAAAGAGGCTTTGAAGTCTCAAGAGATGAACTTTCTCGGAATTGGGAAAAGCCGCTTCAGACACCCCGTCGCAAATGCTCTTGCAAACACACCAAGGCTTCATAGCGAGATTCATATTTAATGCCCAGACCTTGAAGGAAGGGCTGGTCTGCACTTTTCATATGACTTGGAGGCGAATCCTCACAGGAGACTCCTCCAGGGCCTGTAATTAATAGCTTAAGAAATGAGGATTCAGCCCCCAAGGCCACAATCCATGCATGCAGCCTGTTTCACAAAGCTACAAAAGCACAAAGATTCTAAACGACAGTTGTATTATACTCTTACAACCTGTGTCAGGAAGGGAGTAGAGGATCTAGAAAGCAGAGAGGATGACAGCTAATCAACAGCTTTGCCGGGGAAAAAATCCATTTCAGAGGAAAGCCTTTCATTATTTGGAACATGAGTTTGCTTCATCTCTCCATCTTAGCAGACTCTCAAGGCAGCTTACCCCAAAAAGTAAAAATCGAGAGCAACCTGCAATTTGTTTATTGCATTTCTATTTCGGCTTTTCTCCCAAGGTGCCCAAGGCAGCACATGTGACCCTCCTTCTCTCCCTTTCATTCTCACAACAACCTTGTGAGGCCAGGAATACCAAGCCTGGACCACCGGCACCTGGACCAAAGTGAGCCTCAGGGTTGAACTGGGACTAGAACTCAGACCTCTGCTGCACAATAAGCACTGCACCACACCGGCTCCAAGTGGCATCCCAGGATGGCGCCCAAGGCCAAATGTTGCCATGTGCCCCTCTCCAAAGCCTCGTCCGTTCCCAGGATACACCATTCCATTCCCTACTCCCATTGCTCTCCATTTCTTCCCCCAGCACGCCAGGCAGCCGGTATTCCACACCCACTGAGCATGCTGCAGCTTCATTGGCCCTGCCACTCTGCTAAGGCCCGCCTCCTCAGTAGGGTGATTGGGCAAGAGAGTGGCTGAATGATGCTTCACTCACAGGGTTCTTGGCCCTCCTTTCCTCTATGGGGAATGAGAAAAGGGGATGAAAGCAGTGCCTTGGGGAACCACTCCCTTCCAGAGTTTGGAGCAGAGGAGGAAGGAAGGAAGGAAGGATAACTCAGTACACAGCAAAGAGAAGAAAAGTAAAGAAAGAAAGAAAGTTAGCATCTTTTAATCAGCCCCTCCTGAGCAACAAAAAGCATCCAGTAAGAAAACAGTTCCATCCCACCTGAATTCTTTGGGAAAGCATTTAATTTATTTGCATTATGCTGGGGCCATGCAGAATGTTAGCGAGCCAATGTTTTTATTTTCCCAGTGCCTAGATAGCTGTTGTTATCAAGCCACGTTTGTGAAATTAAATGGCGCTTTAAATTAGCTTTTCAAAATGCTTCTTTCTTTCTTTCATTTTTTGTTAAGCGTTTTTTAGTAATCATGTATTTAAGCGTGGTTTCCCCCCTCCCCAGAAAGGACAAACAGCTCTTTGCAAGCTATGCAATTATGTAGTACATAATGCCTAATTACCCCCAACAATGACCTGCTTCCTCACAGCGTGGAAAAATCAAAGAGTTTCTAAAATCACACATTGTGCAGAGTCAATGAAAGGAGATGCGGCCTCATCATGGCGGAGCAGGTCTCCCCCTCCTCTGTCTCAGCGAGTCACTCCTCACACAAGATGTCAAAGGTCCAAGCTGCTGGGGTGGAATTGGGGGCCGGTCGCACGCTGCCTCTGAGACAGCTGCGAAGGAAGGAGGAGAGCATCCCTCAGCAGCTGCGGCCCCCAATCTCAGCCCCTTCGCAGGCTCTTCTACAGGATGACGAAGAACCGTTTGCGGTGTGGATTGCATTGAGTAGGTCTAGTGACTTCCTTCCAAAGGGAAAGTGAAAAAAAACCCGACAAGGAGTTGTCTCCTGCATTCAGATTAACCCATCTCCACTTGGCTGAGAGGCCAACAAGGCTGGTTGCAGCCCTTTCCCTTCAGAAGATCCCAAGTGCCTTCCGGATGCTTTGGATCTTAACTCTCGTCAGCACCATCTAGGATGACCGGTGCTCAGGAATGCCAGGAGGAGTTCGAAAAGTTTGGAGAGCACCTTGACGGAGAAGGCAGTTTCAGAACAAGAAGGGGGCACCTAGCTAAATTTAAACCATGCTTTGAGACCCGGGGTCGTTCCAAAGTCATCAACTACAATTTGCCTGTTTGTGCATGAGAGGAGTTATAACTTAGTGAAAACATTCTAGCTGGTCTCCTTTGTGCAAAAGGAGGAGTCAGGCAGCTGGCTGTGAAGGGTTTGGTGCCTACCTTGGCTTACTAAGCTGAATTTCCTATAACTATTACGCTGCTGTTCTAACTCTTTGCATCTTTCCAGAAACTCTGTTCAGCCTTCATGGACTTCCCCTGCTCCACTCATCCTCATAACAACCCTGTGAAGTAGGATAGGCTGAAAGAAGTAACTGGCCTAAAGTCACCCACTGAGCCCCTTGGCACACAAGTGCGGACGAGAACCCAGATTTTCCAAGTCCCACTCCAGACCTGTAGCAGCTCCTCCACACGGTCCTGTGCTTAAGCCGTGCCCTGACCGTCTAAGGCGACTAAAGAAATAATCGCCTGTCTACTTAGGTCCCCTCTTCCTGGAACTCCCAGCATGCCCCAGCCAGCCATGCTAGCTGGGGCATGCTGGGAGTTGGAGGACTCTCCCCTGCCTGAACATGCATAAGATTGTATCCTAGAGAAATCAACCACCAACAGCAAGGGATGATGGAAGCTGTAGTCCAGCAAACATGTTCCCTAATGAGGCCTTAAGACAGAGTACAAATGAGATTCTAATTTGCATAAATATAGTTTTGGTGATTGTCTTGCTTGTATATAAATATGACAGCAGTACTTCATACTGCCCAGAAATATGCTCCTCAGTAAACTAACCACCATTCGCTTCTTCGGAGCCCTGCTCAGAGGCAGCAACACCTTATCTAATTATCAGGTTATTTTCAACTGTGCATTTTTTAATGGGAGCGGGGGGGGGGGGGGACAAGTCTCTCCTATAAAGAAAAGAGAAGCAGAAGAACAAAAAGACAACACCTCCCAGCTTCAATATTTATGAAGTGGCTTCTGCCTATAATTAAAAACAGGTGCAATTATCACCAGCACCATTCATTAACCTCTGGAATTAAGCAGCTGATAAGCAAGAATGTTATTTATGCATTAAAGCTGGGAAGCAGTTTTGCTTCTCTTGCCGTCGGAGTGGTGGACCGGTGCCAGGCAGGTGGCAGCTGCAGGAAGCTTTTCTTTGGAGACAAAGACACTGAGGGACGGGCGATGATGAGGCAGCGATCAGAGACACAGTCAGAATAAGCCCTTGTTTTCTCTGACAAACTCTGGCCTCTTCTTCATCAACTACCTGCATGGCCGAACACCTACTTTTAAAAGATTTTTAAAAACAATCGATATTCAACTTGCCAATTTTAAAAGATTTTATAGATTTTCTAAGCACAGGAACAAATGCATATGCATAGAAAAATAAAGTACAGTGTGATGCTATTTTTGTAAAGCTGCCCCAGCCCAGGGAATGGACCCATGTTGGCTCGTGTTTGAGGTGAAGGATGTCCAGCCAGGACTCTTGGTGAGCGGAGAGTTAATGTGTGCAACAGTGAGAGCAGTGAGGAACCACACAGCCCTGTGGGTATGAAGATGGCCAGCCCTGCCATTAGGCGGAATGAGATGAATCCAAAGAACGGCAACTCTTTCAAAAGCTTGCTTACTAATTTGTGGAGAGTCACCAGGACTCACCTGTTTCTCTAGGCTCTTCCTGGGGGTGCAAGGAACAGCCAGCGTTGGCTCACTGGACAGAAGTCCTGCATCTGCAATGCATGAGTGAAGAGAAGGTGAGCAAGTCTAGAGGAGACCTCCCGTCTCAGGAGGGGAGAGTGTGCATTGAAGACCAGCATCCAAGAAGCCTTCTGAGCAGCCCCTCTGGACATGAAGGAAGGAAGGCTCCAACCCCCTCTGAGAACTTGGTCGCCCTACCCCAGAACTTGGTCGCCCTGCCCCAGAGATCCTCTCATGCTTACATCGACCTGCAGGGCCTAGAAGAAAAGCGGGCAACAACAGTCTGAGCCGAAGTGGGGCTTAGAAGAAGCAAGCAGTGGAGAAACCGGGGGAGGGGGATCTCTGAACCCCTTAATGTCTGGGAAGGGGCCATGGCGCATACTCATCTGATCCCAGAGGCAAGAGTGAGAGGCATGATTCAGTCTCCTGAAATGGAAGTACTTTGAGGAAGTAGTCAGACCCCCTCACTAGCCAGGCCTCACCTGGAATGCTGTGGTCAGTTCTGGGCACCAAGATTTAAGAAAGATGCCGAAAAATGAGAAAGGCTCCAGAGGAGGGCACCAAAAAAGATCCAGGGTTTGGAAACATGAGGAGAAATGGAGGCAACTGGGCATGTTCAGCCTTGAGAAGAGAAGACTGAGCAAGGACATTATATACACACATATATGGATATTTTTACCCCGTCCAATACAAGTTGTCTCTGGACAGCTTACAATATAATAAATACCTAATAAATACATCAAAATACATCATCATATCCCTGTATAAGTACCTCGAAGGCTGTCACAAAGAGGAAGGTCAAGATCTCTTCTTGCTCATGCCAGAGTGTAGGACATGGAATAATCAAGTCAAGTTGTGAAAACCCAGATTCAGGCTAGATATCAGGAAAAGCTTCCTCACTGTCAGAGCAATGCGACAGTGGAACCAGCTGCCTAGAGAGGTGGTGGGCTCTCCCACACTAGAGACATTCAAGGTGAAACTGGGCAGCCCTCTGAGTGGGATGGTATGAATTGGTGTCCTGCAACAGCAGGGGGCTGGACTCGATGGCCTTCTGGCCCCTTCTAGCTCTACCATTCTATATTCAATGAAGTTGACCAGCTACTGAAGGAAGCAGCAGATTGTCTTGAAGCCCACTGGGATGATGAAGTATAGCTGCCACAATGCACGCTCCCCCACCCCACCCCCGGGGAACTGTGGACACTTTCCCTTTGAGAGCATCCTCACAAACTTTTCTCTCCAAAAGAAAGACATGAAAGAAAAGAGTCTATATTCTATGAAATATGCAAGAGATGTACTGCCAAATATATTGATTTTTCTATCTGGCTACACTGAATTGCTTTGTCCATTAAAAGTTTTCATCAATGCTAAGTGAAAAATCACAATGTGTTTCCCTTTCAGGTTATCTCAAATACAAATAGGAGTATTACAAGGTAGGTGATTTTGCTAGGTCATTTGTGTTTTGCTACATCTTTGCCAAACGTACGTGCACAAGTAAAGTTTTATTATTTCTATTTTCATTGTCCTCTTGTTAGAAAAATGTTTTAGTTCAATAAAGTTTTTGTGAGAATGATAATGTAATTCCATGGGGCCTTTTAAACTTGATCGCATTTAGGGCCTCTGTGAGTAATAAGTAGGTTCCAAAGTCCAATTATATAGGGTGTCCATACCAAACACCATGATTGGTATTATAACCAATTATCGGTATACTAGGTTGTTTCTTGCACCCGCAATAAGAAGGGAAAATGCTAACTTCCCATTTTTGCAATGGCATGAGGAGCTTGAGGTGCTTTCAGTATGTGAACGGGTGGAGGATGCATCCACCTTTGAGTGGATACTTAGGCAGATCAGATAACAAAATCATTATTTTTAAAGTTTAATTACTAGGAAGTTGTATTTTCATATATATGCACTGTGTATGCATTCTTTGGATATATGAAACTCAAATACTTTGGCCACCTAATGAGAAGGAAGGACTCCCTGGACAAGAGCCTAATGCTGGGAACAACTGATGGCAAAAGAAGAAGGGGGCGGCAGAGGATGAGGTGGCTGGATGGAGTCACTGAAGCAGTCGGTGTGAGCTTAGGTGGGCTCCGGGGGATGGTGGAGGACAGGAAGGCCTGGAGGAATGCTGTCCATCAGTCCTAGAGGAGATCAACCCTGACTGCTCTTTAGAAGGCCAGATACTGAAGATGAAATTCAAATACTTTGGCCACCTAATGAGAAGGAAGGACTCCCTGGAGAAGAACCTAATGCTGTGAACAATAGATGGCAAATGAAGAAGGGGACGACGGAGAATGAGGTGGCTAGATGGAGTCACTGAGGCAGTCGTGTGAGCTTAAGTGGACTCCAGGCGATGGTGGAGGACAGGAGGGCCTGAAGGAACGTTGTCCATCAGGTCGCGATGGGTCAGACACGACTTTGCAACTAACAACAACACCAACAACAGTGCATATCTATCTATCTATCTATCTATCTATCTATCTATCTATCTATCTATATATATATAGAGAGAGAGGGATATAAGAGAATTTCATTTATGCTCACAAATAGGCCACCGGGCCCCATTTTGACCTGTGGGAAACCATCCACTGAATATATTCACAAATTGCTGAACATGAGCTCATGTTTAACACAGCACAAATTGCTGGTTTGATTTGCACCGTTCTGCTAATTTGCCTGAATTTCTTTGGTCAGCTGAATTAGTAGATCTGCTTTAGCCTATGAAGGACATTTGTCCAAATCTGGGCAGATCTACACAAATCTCCAGTGGAATTCCTGCTGACAAGTTTTCCATCTGTGCAAAGCGAGCAGTGATCATGCCTGGGAATCAGGGCATGAGGCAAGCAGCAAAACGATGTTCGGAGGAGTCGAGAACTCTTGAATGTTGCTCATTTACCCATCTCTAAATGTATATAAATCTCTGGGAAAATTTTGTAATGGGTTGGAGGCACTCAGAGCTCCTCAGCCCAAGGAAGCATCTAAATGAGGCCTAAAGGCTGCTTTTTCAAGGAGGCGAGTCAGTCGCAAACCATGTCAAGAGACGCAGGAAGAGATGCAGCTCAGTGGTGGGAGCACAAGCTTTGCACACGGGAAATCTGAAAAGAAGCCAGCTTTGCAAAGCCGTTGTCGTAACTAATACTGAGCTAGATGGACTGATGGCTTAACTCAACACAAAGTTGCTTCCCACACTCCTGTTTAACCTGGATGTAGGGGCAGAGGAAACTGAGTTTGCCAGCTCAGGATATTTGTCCATCTAGCCCAAGATGGCTTCCCCTGATTCTGTAGGGATCTTTGGGTGACCACTTTCCATCTGAGCCCTTTTTCATTGGAGATCACAGAGGCTGAACAGGGTCCTTCTACAGGCAAAGCAAGTCTTTTACCATTCAGATACAGTGCCTTCCTTCACTTTAGTAGCACTTTAGGATTCAAGCTATAATATTGAAATTCAGACCTGAAGGCTATTGCATATTAATATAAAAACTGCAGGTTAACTCACTCTCCATTGATTTAAATCTTTAACTGTATTTTCCCATAACAGTGAAGAGTGGCAAACTGCAAGGACTATTTTGTATAAGAAAAGATTCGGCTGCCTAGGTCTTGTTTCCAACACACATCCTCTTATCTACCATTTCTAGGAACATCACCAACTTTTGCCTTATTGACTTTTTTATTTTGCTTTTTGTTTGGCTTTTTTTTTTTTTTTTTTTGCAAATTAATTAGATAAGTTGAAAATTCAGATTCAGTCCTGGAGGGAATTTGGCAAGATGGCTGTGACACCACCGTGTAAATTGTTTACAACTGATGTTAATGGTTGTTCATTTGATGTAATGTGCCGAATGCAATTCAATTGCTCCAGGGGGGCTTCATTCTAATAGTCAATCTTGTCCATAATTGCAGTGGGGCTGCCTCCATCTGCCTTGCACAGAAAATGCCTGAATGCAAAGTGCCACTAAACTGGGAAACCGTTCAGCAGATCTCTTGCCACACAGTGAACTGAAATGCAGGAGAGGAGCAAGCATCCAAAGTGGGTCCTTGAAAAGAACATTATTGGCTCCCTTGCCAGTTGAACAGCTGCCGATCCGAAGCATCACGTCCTTAACAAACCACACACAAGATGTGGGAGGGCACATTGTTAAGCCCTCCAGCTTCTCCTGACAGAAAGGCAGCCAGCGCATCAATTGGAAGTGCTTGGCCTGCGAGGATAAACAGAGCATCTTGGTCCAGCAAGGATGCTGTGTGAGTATGGCTGGAATGAATTTGCATCCCTGTGTTCACAAGGTTCCCGTTCAGTGATGGCACGATCCAAGGTGCTGGACGCTTGTGCCCAGAGCTGTCCAGTAATGACAGGAAGGGACAGGGAAGAAATGAGGATAGTTCACATTTTAATATGAACTGATGTAATTTCAAAATTGCAGGTTGATACTCTGTCCTTCAAAATTTGCACTTCTCTGAATTTTGCCATTTAAAAACAACAGCATCAGGTTTAACTGCAACAACAGCTGTTTATTCTAACCTGTCCTGAGACACCCACAGGGGACGGAGTAGAAAAGCTTTTAATAAATAAAGAAATAAACAGCTGTCTGTCTGTCTGTCTGTCTGTCCATCCATTCATTCATTTATTTATTTTCTAGACCGTCCCATTACCGAAGTCTCAGGATCATTTAATAATACAAATATGAAAAATAAAACACAGCTGAAGTGCCTGAGAGCCCCGTGAAGGTCTTGGGGATGCCAATTGCTGTACAATTTCTGCAGTTGGGCAGACGGACCTGGTTAGCAAGCTGGAGGTAAGACCCTGAGCCAGCTTCAGGTCTGAGGGACCCCTGGGAAAAGAGGTCCCCAGGCTTTCCTGGCAGCAGAGGTGGGTGGCTGGGTGTACTCCCTGTGTAAAAGTCTACCTTGCTCCCAAGTGGAGCATGATCAGAGAACTGTGGGGAATGGAAGCAGTTGCTAGGCTCAGCTAGGAGGACCACGCTAAGAGCTCCACGCCAGCCCCAAGAGGAGGCCTGGGACAACATCTGTGGTGGACCCTTCCAGGGTGTGCAGCCCTCATTCTGCAGTATATCTTTGCACAAACATTTGCAACAGCCTGTTTCCCAGACTGAACTCATCTGTAAGATGAACGTTTTTATTTATACAGATTTGTATTCTGCCCTGAACTGAAGGCTCAGGGAAAAGCATAGCCATTCAAAGCCACGAGAGCTCTTTGCCAGGGAAAGACCGTATCAAATCCCAAGAGGACATATTATCTCTGCTAAATCAACTTGCCAGCCTCACTGTCCCCAAAACTGCCAAAAGGAAGAACACTGCTTTAGTCAGGCACTGGAAGACAATAGTTTCTTACAAATCATCTAAAGAAGGGGTTGGTGGAGAGCAGTTTGTCTGATATTTTGGACTTCAACACCTAGAATTTCTGAGCATTAGCAGCAGCTTCTGGGAGTTGAAGTACAAAATATACAAACATATATACATGCATGCATTCAATTACTATACTGCCCATTAGCTGGAATTCTCTGGGTGGTTCAGCCTCAGCCTCAGTTAGAAAGGGAAACTAGTCATTAAGGACAGGCAGAATCAAGAAGCATTCTGAGCAGTCCTTATGAACTTGAAGGAAGGAAGGCGCCAACTGCCTCTGATAACTAGGTTCCCCCAACCCCAGAGACCTTCCCCTTCCAACTGAGATTCCACCCCCATTCTAAAGAACAGACTGCAAAATCTTCAGGAAAAGCTGCCTAGCCCAAGCTTATTTGAAAGCATGATTTGCCTATGATCTTTTTACCACCACTTGGATTTCACCTTCTCCAACTGATCCTTCCAGTTGGCATCATTTACACAACCTGGATGCTTTTGTGCATGAATGGTTGGCTGGAAAGCTTTGACCCAGCAGGACATCATAAGCTGCAGCCTCCAGCTTCACTGAAAACATTCACTAGATAAGCCAGGCCATGGCAAAACTACCATGAGAGCAACAGCAATGGATATAGACGTATTGGCCCAAAGAACTGGTATATCAAAAAGTAGTGCGGAAAAAACGTAGGTCAGAAACATGAAAGGGAAATGAAGATGGCAGCAACTGGAGGCCCTCGTTTTGCTTTGAGGCAATCCCAGCTGCCAGCAAAGGTGCCATCCTATGTATGTTTAGGCAGAAAAATGTTCTGCTGGGAAATGCTGGGAGGCTTCATGGGATGGCACCCAAAGTCAACTTTGTGAATTAAAAAAGGGGGAGGTGTGTGGCTGCTTGATGGACACCAAGAAAGGGGTCCAAGGATGCACAGATACCTGCAGGCACCATGTTGACCACACTTGATCTACCAGAATGGGAAAATTATGGGTGGCATCCTAGCTGAACCATCAATGTCAATAAGTCTCCAAACTCACCTTTTGCAGAGTGGAAGAAGCAAAGGAGGCCATTACCACCCACTTGCTCCCCCCCCCCCACCACAATTCAAGTAGACCCAACCTGGTCATCTTGCTGAGACAATGGAGGGGCAGGGAAGGAGGCTGGACCACCACCAGGACACCTGATATAGTGGTGGCCTCAGTGTTCTCCCCTCCCTCAGCCCTGATCCTTTACCGCCTCTCCAAGGTTGATCTGCTCACCTGGAAGGGCCAACTGGCACGGTCCTATCTGCATTGGGAGCATGAGGAGGGATGGGTGTTGAAATGTGGATCCCCAGATCCAAGGTCAGAGCTCTGTTTCCAGCCTCAGTCTGGAAATCAGAAGAATCCTAATGCACCCTAGATACTCTCCAGGGAGCCATAAGATGACTCTCCTAGGGTCCTTAAGGAGTTTGCAGAAATGCAGCTGGAATCCCAAGAGATGTCATCCTGTGATGGAGATACCACTCCTCGGTTAAGTCACATGTCAGGAAGCCACACCCAGAAAACGGCTACCTGCACATGAAAATCAATTAATTGCAATTACTATATGTACGCTCAGGATCAACAGGGCAGAATGAACCAGCAGAGGCAGCCTGGGTTGGATCTGTGAAGCGCATATGCTCACATATTATTTGTCATATGCAGATATGCAAAACTGGGAGAGGGTTGTGATGGGCAGTGACTTCATCGATAAATTACATATCACCATGGAAAACAGCCTCTGTCCAACCATTTCTTACCCCTTTTCCAATTTTATCACCTGCCTTTTAAAGGCAGGGATTCCTGGGAGAACTATTATGCAGACATTGAGTGCAATCTTCTTCTAATGAGAGGTTCTCCAGCCAGAGACCCTTTAAAAGCCTTCCCGTCTTTGTATGTGTTCTGTAGGCATATAAAAAAGTGAGGTGGGGGAAGAGAGAGCAGAAGAAAGTAAAGCCGAGAGGTTTCGTAACAGGCCTCCTGTGATTATCCTTACATAACTTCACTTCTCCCATTTGTAGGCACAATTAAATTAATGTTGCAAAGAGCATAACAGTCTTCTTACAATCAGCCCCATCGAGGGAGACAGTCATCTCGGCGGACCCTGCTGGCTTGATGAATATTAAACAGCAACTCCCTTAAGGCCCAGCTCAATGTGCAGGCACACATATATTAAGCAAAGTCCCTGGGAACTTATCCTAGCTGACATCCCTGGGAAGAGAAGGGTACGGAAGGCGCAAGAGTCGCTTTTGCCGTTCAGCGCAGGGTTATAATTGCAGGGTTTCCTACCAGGTTGGCAGATTTCCCTGCATGGTTTGCCCCCTCTTGTTCAAGAGGAGAGCCCCATGGCAGGCTAGGCAGGACCTGGGGAACCCAGACAAAACAGATCATGCCAAGCTGTAGGGCCCAGAACTTGCAAAGGGGGTCTTAGACAGCCCGTGTCAGGAAGAAGGCATCAAAACACTTCAGGACCTAGGACAGCTCCGCAGAAGAACTAATCCTCCTGCAGCTCGATGGAGTCTTTATACCATATGCAACATGTCACTGCTGTCCAGACCAAAAAAGCTGTAACCACTCAGTGGATAGGGATAGATCTCCGTCAAGAAACATGGCCATCTCCCCAGCCTTGCTGAAACATTTCCTCTTCTCTTCTACCTTATTTTCCTGGTATGTCGTGTCCTTCTAGCTTTTAAGCCTGAAGGCAGGGGCTGTGCTATTTCACAGCTGCGTATAAACTGCTCCTGAAGTCTTTTTGGCTGAGGAGATAAAATTCTTCAAGTCAATCAATAAACTCTGATGTGGAATGGTTGCTGTACATATTCAGAAAATGCTGAGGCTAAGCTCCTAATTCGAAGCTCTCCCTGTTGTTTTCTAGACTTCAGTGTGACTCAGGGCTACCAAAATGAAGAAAGAATCTTGAAACCGGCACACAGATCTGTAATTGTAATTAAAATGGTAGCAATCTAGTCCCTTCTTTAGAAGAGGAAACCTAAAAAGTTGGGAAGGTGTGGTTTTGCCACCTGCTAGAAAGCAAACAGTGGATGAGGCCAGGCTGAAATCTACTGGAAGGGCAAGGAGTTTCAAAATCTTGGTGCCACCACAGAAAAGGCCCTGCTTCCCTTGAGGCACCCCCTATACTTCAGAGGGGCAAGAAACCTGTAATGGGGCTTCGAGTGCAGATCTCAACACTCAGGCAAGTTCATGGGGAAGGAAGTCATCCTTGAGTGATTCTGGTCCCAAGCCAAGTGCCCTTGTCCAAGACAATATGACACAACCCAAAGGTTCTGTCCTATTTTGTGGATTAGGTAAGGGCAGAAGGACAATGCCTCAGCAATTATGGCATTTATATTCTTCCATAGGTTCTTTGCCACATGCTTCATTCATGATCAAATCCCTTGCTCTGGATTCCTAAGCCATTTGAGCCCCAGTGGGTAGGAACAAAAAGAAGGTCTCTGTCTTTGTAACACCCCAAATTCCCCCCCCCCCCCAAAGCTCTTTCAGGTAAGATACACAAAGCCCTGACTCTGTATGCTTTTACACATTTAGCCAAATCTGGTTGTTTAAGAAGATCTTTCTTCCTTAGGAATACATTAAGACTATTCTCCTCTGTTTAAGCCTTCACTTTGCTTTTCCAGGCTTTTAAAGTTTCTCTTTGTGTTTTATATATATGGTTAGCTTCTTTCTGACAGTTGATTAATGCATGTAATGATTTTGTTTCATTGTTTTTGTATTTGAGTGCTCTAAGCATCTTGGTGGGGAAACTTTTTAGTTCCTCTCAGGAAATAAACAATTCTTGCTTTCTCCCTGTTACAGAGACTGGCGCTACACATCTTTGTTTTGTTCTGTGCCTGAAGAAGGATTGTGTGAGGAATCCAACAAGGAGTGAAAATCCAACAGCTTTTTCTTGACCCCCCTTGCTTTCTTTAACATTTTGGCCCTGAAATGCAGCCCCCAAGTGCGTTTCCAAGCCATATTTGAGCCCTTGGGGTGAACGAGGTCCTCCATTTGTGGGGAGGGTAGTTAATCCCCACTCAAATAGAAGGGGCAATGGAGGGAGAAGGTGATGGATGGAGCCATAGCCAAATTCTAGGGAGCACCAAAAATGGGAGGGGGCAGAGCATCTGGTCTGCAGACCTTCTAAAGGCAGCATGAAGAACGTAACTGTATTTTAAAAGAAGGGCACAGAGAAAATCCCCCCTCCCAGCCCCCAGCTCTGGCTACTGGCCTTCGGAACTCCTTTTTGGGGTTTGCAAAAGCTAGCAAACGTGGTTGCCAGAGATGTCCCCCCCCCCCCGCTGCCTTTTGCAGGTCTGTTTGCACCACGACGGCCGCCAGCCAGACCACACAGTGCGTCTCTAGCGCCCGGCCGCTGGGGAGGAGGAGATCCACGCCAGCTTCCTTGCCGTCTCACACTCAGGGAGAGTCGCCTGCACAGCAGAACCTCAAACACTTTGCTCGAGCCGCCATACATTTCCATGTAAAGCAGTGAGAGAGAGCAGTGCAAATCCCCCAAAACTGTTGTTTTGAAGGCATCGCAAACCTCACAGAACGCTGCACCGTCTGTATGTGCACTAGAGATGTAAATTACGTGCGGGGGGGGGGGTCACGTGCATTTGCACAATTGCTCACTTGCACAAACCTTGCACAAATGTCCTCAAATATGCCAATGGCAGGAAATGCACTTTTGCACTCAGTGGGGGATTATTATTGATTTATTTTTCTATGATTAACTGCGCATACTATCATGGAAAACAAAAGCAAGCAAACTGATCCACAGAATCAGTGCTATGCACGAAAGATTGCTCTGATATGGAATCCATGAGCCAAGCTCATCCAAGCCCAGATGCGGACCTGATTGCAGATTTCTCCAACCTCTTTAATGTCAAAGGACAACCCAGGACCTCTGTTGCGGCTTTGGGGTAATGGGTCCAGAACCAAAGAATACTGGTACCTTCCAGTCCTATAAACAGCCACTTCCTTGGTCTCCTTTGATAAGTATCCTTTATTTCTTTATTATTTAAAGCTTTTTATAACCCATCCACCACTGACATCTCAGGACAGCTTACAACGAAAACAACGAATAATCCATCCAGGTGACCAGGCATGCAAAAGTTACAGACCTGGCTTCTTTTTGCTTTTGGGACTAGAAACTATATGCAGGCAGAACAGCAGCTAAAACATGTTGTAAACTCATACTCAGCTTGGATTCATATGGATGATTCTGCTGCAAGAAAACAGGGTGGCTCTTGGAAACCAGAGATCATATTTTCCAACGCCTGCATCTTTTTCCAGCTGAAAAGTCTGGACATTACACCAAGGGGGATTTATCCGGAGGCTCGGATTTTGGAAAGCTCGCTCAGCTCATTTCTGATGCGTGGACCGTGTGTGTGTGTGTGTGTGTGTGTGTGTGTGGAATCAAGGCTGGGCAAGCTCTCCAGGTCCTGTTGCTGACTGGAGGGGCTTCAGGCCTATTCCCCTCCCCCCAAAACACACACATGCACACATACACACACTCGAGACCTCTGACACCACTGAACTGACTGCTAAAATTTGGTGATGCTCCAGTGGCTGCAAAGAAGCCATCTTGCTCCAAAGTGAGGTGCAGGGGAAACATGACTTGTGTTTGGAAGCACAGTCCTGATCTGGGGAAGTGTCTAGGAGAACACGCCTGCCTCCCAAGAAAGCATTCATCCAGTAGAGGATGGGAGGAGAGAAGAGGCAAGCTTCCCCCACCCTGACAACAACGTAGATGTCCATTTCCGCCCTCCCACCTGTTATTTTGCCCTTGTTCAAGAGCAGCAGTGGCTCTGGGACATGCTCCAGGTTCTTTGTAGAATGGCCTTCTCCACACCCCGCTCTGAAGAGGGTCTCCTGTCCTCAGAGTCAGCCAAGCAAGAACCACACCAGCTGCAAGACAGAAGGAGGGGCCTCTGAAGATGGAGTCCCCACTGCAGAAGGCTTTTCCTGCCACCTCAGAGGGCTTTTCCAAGGTCACGGTGGGAACTCCGCCTTTTCCTATGGACATTGGATGGCCTTCCTGGATGGCCAAAATCAGCAAAGTGTTTGGAAGGCAAGGGGGATGTAGTAGCAACCTTTGCCTTCATGGTCCTCCTGTCAATCATAGGATACCCATAATCCTCTGAGTTTGGACAGCTACAGGGTACCCTCAAACTGGTTTTGTTATGTAGGCTGACAGCTTCTAGGTTTGTATCCAAATGGTTCTTCTAATATATTTTCTTCTAATCTTGGTCAGCTAGGGCTGTGATGGTCTCCTTGGGATCCAGCTCATTGCTGTTCCTTAGACTTCTTGGCCCTCACTTGGAAGTGCCACACGCCCTCAAGAAAGTGGGCTACAGTCTGGTGAGCTTCTCCAGGGGACCAGCGGATCCACATCTGCAAAACTGATCCTCACACGTCCCCATGGCCAACTTTCCTGCGAGCTTCTTCTACAGGACAATATTGAAATACAATGCAATGCAACGCAATGCAACACTACACAATTCAGCGCAACGCAAGAATAGCTCAAGCTTGATTAGAGACAATCCATGGCCCCAGTATACTTAAATATAGCTTCGGGAAGCTACCCCTATCTGCTGGGCTTTAAAGTCTGTGGGAGATTTGCTTCTGCGCTTGCTGCAACAAACTCGCATGACTGCCCCTCTGGAATCTGCCGCCAGCATCTGGCTGCCTCCTGTTGCCATCCTGAACTCCTTTTAACCCTTCATTTTGTAAAATTTATCAATCTGGCAAAACTCTCCTATGTAAATATTTTGGACACCTTGATTTATCTTTCACTAGGAATATTAAAAAGGCTCCCCCATATCGTAAATTCAGTACCATGATGAATATATCTACCTATTTATCAATATACCACAACAGCTGCTCTGTCATTTTCTCATTGCATTTGCTAATGGTAGGTTATTTAATTTTATTACATTTATATTATGGCACATCTTTGCATTTTCATTTTTAATGGAAAATTATACTCTTCAGCATCGCTGGTTAAGATAAATGTTGTTCTTTTAAAAATAATTCCAGTGATATATGACCCAGCAATGGTGTTAAGAGCCCTTTAGAGAGGGGAGTGGGAAATCATTCCTTTTACATCTTCCTTTTCTAGCAGGTAGTGGGAGTGCTGGTCTGTGGTTGATGGCACATCATGCCCTCCCCTTGCTGAAGCTAAGCAAGTTTGGAGCAGGTCAGGACCTGGATGGGAGACTGCCTAGTGTTCATGGCCTTGTGTTCCATGATGGAATACAGTTGGAATATAATTGTGTGTAATAGATACCTAAACTTAATAGCAATGGCATTATTATAGTAGTTAATGAATGCAGCAGGAATAGAGAGACTTTGGTGAGGGTGCCCTGGCATACATTGCCACTGGATTAAAAAAGTTCCCCATTACAAAATTACATTACAAAGGGAAGTTTCTAATAGGAGCAGTTCTCATTCCTATTAATGATAATACATGCATATGAATGCATATCCACATGCCCTTATTTATTTATTATTTATTTACTTAAAGTTTTTATATGCCGTCCCCATTGCTACCCAGCCTCGGGACAGCTATTTCTTGTTTTGAAAGCCAAACTAGAGGCAACAAAGCCAGATACAAGCCTGATGCTGGAGAGTCAAGGGTGGCAGATAATCCTTTGCGCATGCACAACCAAGATTTCATTAGAACCCTCAAGGAGAAAGTTGTTATTAGCTGCAAATAAATAGCTAGTTCAAAAAAGAATGATCAGTACAATTTGGGTCTCTTTTTCCCCTATTGCCTGTTTTAACTTGTACAATTTGGGGCATTCTGGTCTGTTTCTTGAAACTTATGTATTTACTGGCTCAAGGGGCCAGGGAATAAATTACCCCACTGGTGTTCCAGGTCAGGTGATACACCCACTGGCTCCTGAAGGCATTACAAGGCAACAAATCGATTTTTATTTAGACATGGGTTATGTATGCATCCAAGGAAGCATGATCAGATCAAGACAGAACTTGCCCTGGAAGCAAAAATGATGTAATGGAAGCTGCATTTCTGGCACATCATGAGAAGGAATGACTCCCTGGAGAAGCAAATCATGCTAGGAAAGTCCAAGGCAAGAGAAGAAGGTGAGGGCCAAGTATGGAATGGGTCAGATCTGCGAAGGAAGCCATAGCCTTGAATTTACAAAAGCTGTGAAAGAGGGGGGCATTTTGGTGGGCTTCCATTCGTAGGGTTGCCATAAGTCAAAGACCATTTTCCAACACGTAACACCAACAAAGGAAAAATATGTTCATCTTCAGACCCCTCCAATGTCTTGACTTGTCCCTGAAACTGTCAGTGGGTTATGCGCCTCACCTTCCTCTAGCCTTTCAAGAAACTCCACCCCCAACCTTGGTTTCAAGATTTCGGGATGCTACTCAGCCGACATGAGGAGGATCTGATTCACACGCACCTCCTACGGCTGTCCCCCTAATGGCTGCTGGCCAACGCTTGCATTGGAAGAGTCGCTTCTGCCTCCACAACTGCTATTACGAATTGCTAGTTAAGATATACAGCAAAAGGGTGCAGAAGATGTGCGACACCCAACACAACCCCATGCACACAGTGGGAAGCCAACTGTCCCCAGCGGGGCTTTCACCTTGACCTGTCTGTTTAGGATCGGATCTGTATTTGTACTGATGTGATTCCTTCACTGTTGGTAGCCATGCCTCTTCCAAATACTTCCCACCACCCTGCATTCCAAGTTTTGCAGCAAAGACCTAATTCAGCAGTAACAGTAGCATCTTACAATAACAGCAGATGTTCCAAATGCAGGAGGGAAGTTGTTGGGGGCTGCCTGCCTTAGGAGGCATTCATCAGTGTAAAGATGTAAACAACTCCAAAGAAATCACTTCCCCTGTCATTATTTTGCTCTTGCATTTTCCTGTTATAGTTCTGGAGTATAATATGGCATTAATCCTGTGCCCCCTTTTCACAAAAGCGAATTGTCAGTAAACAGAGTTGTGGTATAGTGGATGGGCATGGATGGTCATGTTGACTGGGGATGATAGGAGCTGTAGTGACACATCTGCAGGGTGTCTGGCTGATGGAGGCTGAGCTAGCTCGTTCGCCTTAGCACCAAAGTCGCCAGTAGGGTGCACTTTGAGTTGCACGATTTCCACAGATTCAGCGTTTATCTGGAGAAAATAGTGAGCAGGAGCTTGGGGTATTTGCACTTCCAGACATAGAGATTGTTCATTTGACTCTTCAGCGGTGAGCAAGTAGATCTGCTGGTTTCTTTGTTTAAGGAAGTTACACTCTGCATTAGGAATGGTAAGAGTCGTGCAAGACAATAATCCAAGCCCAGAGAGAGGCCTGATTGATTCAGTTATGAATAAACTTCATCTAATTCTTGTATACTAGAAGATGAGCAGTTGAACGTGTGAACTGATGGCATGGAAAAGCATTGAGTCTGAGGTGTTGTGAGACTCATGTCCCTGCAGTTACTCACGGATGTCTTCCTGTCTTGAAAGCATCAACTCCTTGAATGGGTTCTGCCAATGAGTTGACAACCCAGTCCAGGATTGAAGGTGGGTCTACTTCAAACCACCTGTCACTGAATCCATCTGAGAAAAACAGTGGTGAACAACCCGCAATTCGCAACCCAGGACAAGCCATGAGCTCTCTTCAAGTGTTGCTTGTCGTTAATAAGCCAGGGTTTGTTAGTGCTACTGGGTTCAGACAACAGAATAACCCATGTTTCAACAACCAACCATCATGGTTCGATGATAGCTCATACTCAGAGTATATTCTACCCTTCAGCTGCCTTCAGCTGTTTGTTGTACTGTCTGAACACAGCCACGGACATCATGTGTGAACCGGTACTTAGGAAATTTCATAGCTTTCATTATAGCACCCATTCTTACCTCAAGCTTTCTTGAGAAATATTTTTTGCTTTCATTGAAATGAATGCTTTTCAATCAAGACAAGCAGATCCATAGTCCCCATGAAAATGTACAGGCGGCTTCAGCTCTAATTGTGCCTGACAAGCCTTATTCCAGGCATGTAGTTTTACCATGTTTTTCAAATCTTCCTTGCTGAAAACTGTCACTTCCCCATTTTCTATTAATTCCAATAAACACGAGTAGGCGAATTTGACAAGCAAGATTACATTCTGGGACTCACTGGTTAATCTTTTCACATTCATATTTCATACTACAGTGCTTGTATGGTCTGGAAAAATGTGTTTGTGCGTGAAAGAGAGGGGGACTTAGGAGGAGAGAGAAGTCCTTACCACGATCTTCCACAGGTTTATTCATGTAGGGAAAGAGAAACAGGGAGTGTGGAGTGAGACAGATAAAAGTTGCCTTTTATGTCTTCACAGCTAAATTCTGATGCTGCTGCTTGTTCTGAAATCCAGGCCAGAGAAACGAAAGGTCTGCTTAAAGACAACAGCCATGAGAATCACCCCCCACTCTGCCCTGTAAGATACACTCATCAGCCTAGGGGAGTTTATCCTAGCAAAGGGGAGGCCTGGCAGAGAGAAGCCTTGGAAAACGCTGAAAAATGACAAGATTAAATGAGGAGGAAATATAAAGGCTCTGCATTATTAATCAGTTCGTCTGCTGCAGCTTTGACCCATCTTGGTAAGAAGTGAGGCTCACTGCAACTTTCTGCCTCCTGCCAACTCATTCAGGCTGTGATGAATTATAAAACCTCCGTGGTTCTCCCTGTAGGACCAAAGCATCAGCAACGCTGTGGTTGAAAAGCATCCCGTGGCAAAAGGGAATGGCAGAGAGGATCTGAAGCACAACAATTTTTGCAAAGAATCCTCGCACCTGGTTTTTTTTTAAATCCTCTGGATTGTTTCTTAAAGGTTGTTGTATGCAATAATTTATTTACATGTAGCCTCAAGTGTGAGGTCACTGAAACCAAGATCACCCACACTTTTGTATTCCTGATTGCTATGCATGGGTGTGAAAGCTGGACAGTGAAGAAAACGGGTGTGCTCAGAATGAGGTGCTGGGGGAGAGCTTTGGGGCCCACATCAAATCAAGGCCGAATTTTCCCTGGAAGCAAAAATGATGAAACTGAGGCTGCCGTGCTTCGGGCACATCATGAGAAGGAAGGACTCCCCGGAGAAGACAATCATGCTAGGGAAAGTCAAAGTGGAAGCCCAAATAAGAGCTGGACTGAATCCGTCAAGGAAGCCACGACCTTGAGTTTGCAAGAGCTGAGCGGGGCTGTAAAGGACGGGACATTTTGGTGAGCATCGGTCAAAATGTCTCCCGAAATCCGAGATGACAGCCGGCAAGAATGAACATCATCATCAATGCTCAGTGTGTGTGTGTGGGGGGGGGGGGGATCTTCTTTTTCTTCTTAGACTTTTATCCCACACCATGGCCTGTCTTCCCCCACCCCTTTTCCCTTTCTAGCTTACAAAACAGCAAGAATAAATGTAACGCTCTCTTTGGGATGTGGGGGAAGCCTCTGTCCATGCGAAGAGTTGAATCCACACTAAAACATCCCCTCCTCTTTTCCCTTTCAGAAAGGCCCTGACTCTACCTGCCGGGGGTCTTTGGCTGCCTGAGGACGAGGAGTACCAAACCCTTCCTAACGGGCTCGCTTGCTTCACCTGATGTCTCCTTACTGGATCAAGGCGAACCCCAGCAGTTCTGAAACGCCTCGTCCAAGGCAGGCCAATCTGCATGCTCCGGCTGAGTGCACTCACTTTGAAGTCTCAAATGTGCAAAGTCACCTGCCCCCTTCAGCCTCTCACCTTCTTCTTAGAATCAGACAAATCTGAGGAGGCTGGGATTTGAGAAAGCCAGGTCCACTCTGTACATCATCCATGGAGCTCAGGGCAGGGCTCACCAATCTGTTTATTTCCACAACAACCCTGCAAGGTAGGTGAGAGGGTGACTCCCACAGAGTGAGATCACAGAGTCATTTCTGTGGCTCAGTGGAGACCTGAACCCAATTTTAACAGACCTAATCTGGTCTGAAAATTTTGGAGTTTTCCAAGTAGTTCAGCACCTCTAATCCAGCAGGCTATGGGGCAGGGTTCCAGCAGCCCCACTGCAAAATGCCTGAGTGTGCTAACGCTGGCACAGGGGCTAGGACCACGGGCAGCTCCTGAGCGATGCATGGCCTGGGACCACGGGCAGCTCCTGAGCGATAACGGTCCTCTCCTTTTCCTCTAATTCACAGAGATCAAGGTTCTAGTTGCAAGATGACTTCGCACAATGCAATGGCCAACTCTTTTTGGCAATGTTGTGGACATATCAAAAGACTCAGCAGCTGGACTTGCCAGATCTCTGTGTCCTTTGCCAGGTGAAATGCCGACTGCTTTCCCACTTCGCAAGCACTCCGCAAGCTGTCCTTTTCCTTGAGAAAGCACTTGCCTTCAATCTGGATCAAGTGCCAGACTTGGCGATGGAAGATTGCCATGAAGCCTTCCTTCTTCTTCAGTTTGTCAGATTAAGTCATACACAGAGTCGGGATGAAGGGACATGCAGAGTGCGGGCCATGTAATGAGTCTATCCCATTGTTTATTTTCACACAATGAGAACTGAGCTAAATACCATATTCATCGAGAAGCCAATTATGACAGAGTCAAACTAGTTTATTGTAGACCTTTTCATGCCAGTAATTCACCAGTCTTTTATTCATCACTCATGGGCTTTAGAGGTTTGATAATTCTCCCAAATTACAAAGAGCAGTTCAGGCTAGATGGAATTTTAACAATTATCTAACCCTTGTCATGCAATTAGAAAGACGTGTTCCATTTGTACGGGCACAATAGCCATACACACCTATAGCAAGAGACCTGCAGCATGCAGTATCTTTGCATTGTTAAGGGTACACTGTACACCCTTAACAAGTCACCATTAATGAACAGCTGTAAGATAGTTATTACTTCCAGCTAGAGAATTACATCTTTCAGACATATAGTATCCACTCAGGATTTCTAGACAGCTTACAAAAGAAAAGGAAAGAAAAAAAAAACCCAAAACAACCTGCAATATATAGAGCACACAGTAAAACTCATTCTAGCCATTAAAATAGTGGGTAAATAAAAAGGTAAAATTAAAATAAAATAAGGATAAATACTGGGTAAATAAAAATACTTTTGACACAGCATTTTGTTCATTTTATTTATCATACATTCATTAACATAGCAGGCAACTGTTAGCGCATCCACTAAACCTGCATTCTAAAAAACAATACTCCTTTGTAGCTAGTTCAACAATATGGAATCGTCAGATTCTATGACAGCCTTCCCCAATGTGGTGCCCTCCTTGTGTAATAGACTATCCCCTAACAATGATGGGAATTGTAGTACAACGTATCTGGAGGGCACCAGGTTGGGGAAGGCTGCTCTAAGACTTGCTGCAGACCTCTGCAGTCAATTCTGGAGCCCTGATATCAGCAAGACTCCACTTAAATTACAATCCCTGGCTGTGAAGATTGGAATCAAACATTCTAAAGAATTGCTGCAGGGGAAAAGAAGGTGTGGGATGACTTTAAAGGTCAGCTATTGGAAATATGACAAACCATCATGTGCTTTTGTCTGGGAAACATATTAGAGAATGCGGGAGAAGCCAATTACTACTGGGCATGAATAAAACATAGTGCTTAGAAGGAGGCCAGCTGCTTGCTCTTTTCTGAGTAGAAGTAGCAGAGAGCCAGGGTGGGGACCAAGCTGTAGGACCCAAATGCGGGATGGAGAGTCTCTTCAAAGGAACCCCCTGGCCACCTGCATGAAGACCAGTTCTGATCACTGGAGATGATCATGGCCAGGGCCTTCTGAAGGGCTGGCTTGAGGCTCCCTGGCCCAGACCGCAGTGCCCACAGGAGGCCGGCAGCAGCGGGAAAGGCTGACATGGATGGAGAAAGATGGGAGCCAGGCCGCCTCTGCTGCTGCTCCAAGTTCACGCTCGGAGCTGTAGCAAAGTGGAGGCTGGCAAGAAGATTCTGCTTGCTCTTTCTGAGCAAAATAAGCACTGGGTGGAAGCACCCCCTGATGTAAAAGTCTGCTGACTGAAGAAGGAAATCAATACACATCCAAACATCAGAGGGTAAACAAGCCCACTGGAAAGAGAGCTCCTTTGGAGGTGCTCCGGCTGATCTGAAGTCTGGTCCAGAAAACAGACTTTTTAAGCATGCTGCTAGCGGCCTGCCTCACACACGCACAGCTCCTGAATGCTCCTGCCAACAAGTCCCACCCGAAATTCCAGGCTGAGGCGAAACATCCCTTATAATGAACTAGTTCATTCTGGTTCCAGTGTGTGATCCCCCCCCCCCCAAGTTTGCAAAAATATAGCAAAGACATGTGAGTGGAGGGTACAAAGGGATCCAGCCAGTTTGGGGGAGGGACGTTGCCAGACAGAAAGCGGCACTGAGCTTGGGTTGGTGTTTTTTGAGATGCTAGCAGACTCCCTGCTGACTTAAAAAGCTAGAAGGGGCTTTGCTCAAAGGCAGAGGGCATTGCTGCAACACTCAGGACTCCTACCGTAAGAGTAAGGACATCTCGGCAGTGCCTGGACAGAGCCAAGGCGCATATGGGACAGCCGGCACAATGCATCCCCGTGCATCCCAAAGGGCCCCTTTTGTGGATGCTCAGCACCTGGTTGGAGCTGGGCACTTGGCTCTGGGCAAATTTATTTATTTATTTATTTATTTATTTATTTATTTATTTATTTATTTATACAACTTATATGCCGCCCCATTGCATGAGCCTCGGGGCGGCTTACAATCATAAAATCCTGCATAAAATACAAAAGAAAAAGAAAAAACGAAATCATCAAATAATTAAAATACACAAAATAAAATAGTGGACACAGCCTGGTCAATTTAAAATAAACCATTTACAGTTAAAATAGCGTTTAAATAAAAAGGTCTTGGCCTGGCGCCGAAAAAGAAATAAGGACGGTGTCAGGCGGACCTCTCTGGGGAGCGCATTCCATAGGTGGGGTGCCACTGCAGAGAAGGCCCTCCTCCGAGTACCCCCCCTCCTAATATCCTTCATGGAGGGCTCCCGGAGAAGGGCCTCTGCTGCCGATCTCAGGGGGTGGGAGGCACGTATGGTCGCAGGCGCTCCTTTAGGTAACCAGGGCCTAAGCTGTTCAGGGCTTTGTAGGTGATAAGCAGCACCATGAATTGGGCCCAGACTTCAATGGGGAGCCAGTGGAGCTGACAGAGGACTGGGGTTATATGGGAACAACGCCCAGTCCCTGTCAGCAGCCTGGCAGCTCTGTTTTGCACCAATTGAAGTATCCGGACTGTCTTCAAGGGCAGCCCCACGTAGAGTGCATTGCAGAAGTCTAATCGGGAAGTGCCCAATAAATAAATAGGGTAGTTGGTTGCCTTGCTCGTGATTTGCCCCAATGCATCACTTCAGGCCTGTTCTACGCCGTAGGCCAGCAGGCAACCTGCGCGCAGCCGGCAACTGACCCCTCGCCATGGACTCTCCTCGAGAGCACTTGAGGAGTTGTAGGTGGCAATGCCTGGAGGGCTACAAGCTGCCTTCTCGGGTCTCCACATTCAAGGGAATGAGACAGGGATGAAATGGTGGTGCCCCAAGTTCATAGAAGGACTGCCGCAGACTGCAAGAGGGGGTGGCTTCTCTGAAGGCTTCCGAATGCATTCCCCCACCTCCCAGAAAAGAGGTTCCTATTTGCCCCCTGCACAATGAAAGGAGCAGGGCATGAGCTGGGCTGGAAGAACTATTTCCCCCCCCCCCCTCTCTCTCTCTCTCTCTCTCTCTCTCTGGACTATTTTTAGGCCATCCAAGCACACTGAGGCTCGTCACAGTGATCTCCTGATCTGCTCATTTCTAACTTGAAATATCACCACCACCACCATCAGGAGAATTCAGGAGGCATTCCAAGTGGCTTTTCTACTCCTGCACTTTGAAATGGTATAATCCTTCCAATGATCTCACCCTGTCAAGGGAGAGCCAGCTTGTCTTCTCAAAGAGAACCGCAGATGTTCCCACTCATGGCTGGAAGGGAAAGGAAGCGGCAGTGGGGCTACCCCACCTAAAGCCTGGGTGGTGCGCAGCCACGGAGCAAGGCCCAGAAGCCCAGGAACTGGGTCTTATGCAACTCGGAACCATCCAGGTGGCTTTTCATCTGGGACAAGAGGAGGGAACGTAGGTGAGCTGTATGCAGTCAGCTCCAGCTTACCTAGCACTCACCTTAGCATCCCTTTTGCATTCTTAGAGGGCAGGAGCATTAATCTTGTGCCGCACAGGCAGAAAAGATGCCAGCTTTTTCTTTTGCATAAGGCACCAGTTTGTAACTCGAGCGACAGATGAACAATGGCTTTTGAGATTGCACTCGTTTTAGCAGAAGGACTTGCTCCATTGCCATGTCTTCCTAATCGACTCCCACAATTTCTTCCAGGTAGCTTGCGCGGCTGGACTGCTTGGCACAAGTGATCCCCAGGCGTACACCATGCAAGCTACTCGCTGTGGAAGTTGTCTGGCTTATTACATCACTCTCACTAGCCAGGTGTGACTGGTGGATTTGATTGACTTGGCTGACTTGGAAGTTGATGTTCCAGGACATTCTATTCTGTTCTGAATTCTGAGCATTATGGATTTAATAAGATAAAATTGCAAGGGTTTTAATTCTAAACTATTCTCAAGTTTTTGGTCTCTCCTCTCCTCTCCTCTCCTCTCCTCTCCTCTCCTCTCCTCTCCTCTCCTCTCCTCTCTACAAGGAGAAGTACCCACAAGGCCTATTCTAGCTTTTACACTGTCCCCAAATATATACTATCCCCAAAATACACCAATATGGTTACACCACTGAATAGTGGAGAGAATCCTAGTTATCAGTTTTATTCTCTCACCTCTGCCGCCCTGCACTCGGCTCTGCAGGTGTCATTTCCCAGCCAAATGAGCTCCCCTGTCTCTCCAGGTTGCCACCCATCATTCTCTTTCTCACGCTGTTTTTACAGCATTTTGTAGAGTCGCACCACTGATGCATCACTGAAGCAGGAAAGAAAGAAATGATGTTGATTAGCATTACATTGGCTTTTGTTGATAGATGGATGCATGTTCCAGAAATAATTTCTGTAACTTAAGCAGATCTGTAATATATCTCTCACCATAGTAGGGACTATGAGCAGATGACCTGCATTCTGGATGGTTCTAAGGTCCAAAGGCCACTGATTGAGGGCCACTGAGAAGGAGATGCTGTGGGACCTTGTCCAGGCATCTTCCTTCTCTGTCCTCCATATCCCTGGAGCTGGCTCTGCTGTGTCAAAGTTGTGGGCACACATTCATACGGAACTGGAAGGTAAAATTGCCCTATCGAGCTCACTCAAACATAATGTGTAAAGTCGTTTGAAGCTTCAGATTTGAAGAAGCAGTTGCAAGAACCCATTTCCTTTGGAGTGGCATCCCACATTTCCAGATCTTACCATCCTTGCTTTCGAAATGAAAAATGTTTACCTATGCAACCTGAATGCTATCAACCAGCAATTTCTGTCAGGCTCTGTGTATTCGGCAATTATGATCTGAGCAGGGGAACAAATAATACATTCAGCAGCTTCAAAGGATTCAGCAACTGCTGCAGCTTAGGGTCCATTTTTTAAAAGCAACTTTCTTGGTCCTGAGGCCTCCAGAAATGTAACACTTTTGAAACCAACTCTGCTGTACCTGTTGAATTCTCAGACTTTGCCGGACAGGGCTGAACAGAACTGTCTGTTTTTATGTAGGCAGAGCTTGGGAGAGAGCTTGTGTATGTGTCTGGCACACTCAGTTTTGCAAGTGTTCTCCAACATCAAGAGTAGAACTTTTTCCTATCACATTTCGTATTCCTCTGAACAAAACCTGTTGGAGCCCATGTCCAGTGGGAGGAAAAGCAGCTTGAGGAGCAGGGAAAACTAGATTGGAAGTGGGTAGCGTTTGCTACTTGGAGTTTCCAGTGTGGACCGAGGGCAACATATGGCCCTTGGGATGCAGGTTCTGCACCCTTGATGGCTTGAAACACATGATTTAAATCAGAGGCAAGGAAGCTTTTGGCTGAGAGCTAAATTCCATCCTGGAAGAGCTTTCCAGCAGTGGAAATGGGCTGAAAGCAAGAGGAGTGAGACTCACAGAGTGTCAGTAACCTCCTCAAACTACCACTTTTCCCCCTTAAAGCTCTTGCTGCCTGTACATGAGCTTTAGAGGGTACTTTCTGACATTTGAGAAGGTGTGGGGCACAGGGAGCAAAAGCTACAAAACCATGAAATAATTGGCAGTCAGAGGAAGGTTGTGACTCTCTTGGAAAGCTCAGCAGGTTGGATTTGGCCTTCAGGCCTGGGTCCCACCCCATGGTTGCAATCCATCCTCAAGCCGAGTCCTTCTCAGGGCAGAATTGGTTCACTGGTGGGGGGAAATTTCTGGCTGCTGGGAGTAGCAATGTGTCTCTTTGTCACTCCAGAGCACATGCAGCTCCCTCATTTGTGTTTAACTCGCTTTTGTATCTTTTTGCATGCCCTTGCAAGCTGTCCATTTTCTCACTGGAAAAGATAAGCTGAGTCATATTGAGTTATTACTATTCATGTCCCAGGGAAGCCAAATAAAACATGTTCCAAATTGCTTTGGAATTTCTGTTATTTAGTTCTGCTCACATTTGAGCAGAAGGCTCAAGATGGATTTTCCTGTGGCCCAAGCCTCTCTGCCAAGCATTCTCCAGTAATGAATTTTGATTGCTAATTCACCAGGTCAGATTGCACTGCTGGTAACCCTGTGATGAAAATCTTTCCTCTACATTTTCTATCCTTCTAGTGATCATTCTTTTGACATCCTGTGAAATCTTCAAGCTATCATGCATTTTCATTCCATCTACTCAGCTTAGATTGGTATCAAAAAATTAGCTGTGCATAATTTGAAGTAATCCCTCACATCAGGATTTAGTGTCTTCTTTAAAATCACACATTTGCACAAACACCTCAAAAACAAAAATCTTTTAAAATTAGTTGGGTGCTTTGTGTTAAATGTCAAAGCTGAGGTATCAGCTGAGAGATGGGGTTGATGTACTTCAGGGATAAGAGATGCATAGCTCTCCAGATGTTGTTCAGAGTCCAGTTCCTATAAGTTCTAACCAATTTGGCAACTGATCAGGGATGATGGGAGCTGGAATCCAACCACAAGCTTGCTACTCCCACTTAAGGCAGCTTTGATAAGGATGTTAAAAACAGGACCAAATCCCTTCTAGCCAATCACGACATGTTCCTGCACATGAATCACACCTTCAGGATGCGGAACATGGGTTCACTTCTGCTCAGCAGTGTCTCTGCACTTTGCCAACTTGACAGCCAGAAGTGGGCTGAGTTGGGGGAGTTCCAAGTCAGGAGCTGCCATTTGCTCTTTCCTCCTCAGAGCCAGGGAAACTTACCTGCAGTCTGGCTGCAGTTTTTGCAATTTCTGGCCAAATTTATGCAAATAGCCCTGCCTTTCCCCCTCTTTTTGCCCACCTTAATAGAAGATCTCACCCTTGCTCACCTGGTGTCAGTGTGAGTTAGCCCACCATCTAGAGGGCTAAACTGAACCAACCCTTTGGATTATGACACATGCCCTCCGACCAGGTTCACATCCTTCGTTCACTCTCAGCTTTATCCAATTCAATTCCTACCTGAGGCAGGTATGCCTTCATTTAGGGTAGCTTGTGCATAATTCTGGGAGCAATGCAATTTCAACTGTAAGATCGGAGCTGCTAGAGAAGACCAAAGGTCCATTGGTGGTTTTTCTCCAAGGTGGTCCATTCCATCATCCACAACAGACAACATTCTGTATCCACTGAGCATGCTCAGTCTCCAACGAGACCTTTTGGGTTCCCTTATCCAAGTCCCTTTTCTGTGTGCATTGTTTGTACTCCTGCAAACCTGCGAGTTCACTACTAGTATCTAGAGGAAACAGCAGTACTGCAGACGAGTCCAAAGGTTGCACAAGCCCCACAATAAAAGTTTTCCACTTTGGGTTTAAAAACCGAGCTTTTGACACCATGTTGTGGAAAGCGGAAATGCCATACCTGTGAGGAATAGTAAGGACAGGACACCGATGGAAATCCCTGGCCAAGCTCTAAATCCAGCGTGCCAAAGGTGCTTCCAGACAAAGAGTTTATCCTGCAATTTCCCTCCCTCAAATACGGGGGGTGGGGGGGTTCAGATGCCATCACCTTCCGTTTGTAACCTTCCCGTGCTTTCCCGTTCCTTCTTTCATCTCTTTTCTTAGCACGCGAACACACTGTAGAAGGAAGGAAAACTCCAATAGCTGCATAAATTGTTGTGAGCCGGCCCCATGCCCTTCGCCTTCAGCCCTCCCAGCACTGGAAGGAGGCTGAGAGCTTCTCCAAAGCAGAATTCACGTGAAATCAGGTGCATCTGGACTCAGTGATACCGTGCCATGATGCATACCATCTCAAGGAAAAATGCTCCGAAGAGACTTCTCTAGCAGCTTCACTGGGCACTAGGGAAACTTAACTTCAGCCCCAACTTGCTGGCAGGGTGCCAACCCTCCACAGTGCACCAGAGAACGACCAGATGTGAAACTCTCCCCTCACATTAAAAGCTTAAGTGGAGAAGACAGCATCAGAGCGGAAAAGGTCAAGTTCCGTACCACAAGCGCTGCAATCTGGAGAACATCTTTAAAAAGAGAACAAAAAAGGAGGATCTGTTACCGCTGCACTCGAATTGCAAATGGTGCATGTAAGATAACCTCGCATTGGCCCAATCTGTCATTGGAAGTGACTAAACTTTAAATCAGATTGGAGATTTGTCATGCTCTGCTAAGTGTGTTAATATTTCTACCCAATCTCTCCTGCAGCTGTTTAAATATTTGGAAGGACAAAAAGGCCAGTGGGACCCCTTTATCCTTTATGAATCTTAACAACTCCCTTCCTACTTTACAAAGCTTTTCCTGGGTGTATGAGAGAGCTAAACCCTTTCCTGGACTTGCCCCCACACACAGCAGAATTGAGGGAGGTGCAGTTCTGGAAAGGTGAAGGTGATCCTGCCACTAGAAAGAAGGAAATAGGTGCTTCAGGCAGAAATTCAGTGGGGAAGCAGTGCTCCCCCCACCCCCAAGCTATTCCCTTCCGAGTCCCCTTGCGCATCCTCCTCTCCCGGGCAATAGCACTGCATGAGCCACCCGGCCTGTCTTGCCCTTGCAAACGACCTGCTGTCCTCAGGTGGGAGAGCAAAAGTAACATTCAGTTACAATCCACTTGACTTCTGCATGTGGAAAGCAGGCTTGGGCGGCACCCTCGAGACTGGGGTTCTGCTGGCTGGGTCCCTAGCCTGGCAGGGTTAGGGCTCGGCTCTGGCAGCTGGGCACCCTCCCGCAGCCCCACGGACCGCCTCCCACATTGGATTGGCTGCCCCAAGCCGCAACACCTGCGCCATTTTCCTTGTCGTATTTTACTGTTTTGTATTATTAAGTTATACTTCTCAAATTCTACCACCCAGGGAAGGAGGGATCCTTTCCTAAATGTGCTCCTTCGCCAGGTCAGATCGCAATGCTGGTGACTCTGTGATGCAAAAGTGCACCATTAGGAGTCTATTCCTAATCTTGGCGGGGTGGCAGATGCAAGCCCTGTGGTGCCTGCTGCCCCATGGAGCAACCAAAGCTGGGCCAGTGCAGTTGTTTGGGGCTGTGACTAATCCTGGGGCAGAGGAGTGGATGGAGCCCGGGCCCCTTCCCACTCCTCCCCCCCTGCCCCTGGATCAAGAGGAGACCGCAATGGACCTGAAAGGATGGAAGAATTCTTGTTCTTTCGGCTCACCCATCTATTCCTTTCCCTTCCCATGCCTGGTATGGTTTGTGCCCAGGATTCACAAAGGGAGCATATGCCCTGCATAAACCTGCGTTTTGCAGTAAACTAAAAATGCCTTGGTTCACCCGCATCGATCGGCGGTGACCAGAGATGTGTCCAGATAATAGAAGGCGCTCTCCAACAGATGTTTGCTTAGCTCCCACACTGCGGGCTTTTCACCAGGCTGCCAGGACTCCGGCATTCTGCCAGGCTTCCGAGCTTGCTGTTGCCTTCGCCTTTTCTTTTTAATCTGTTTTTAGTACCGCTGCTTGTTTTTGTTGTTGCTTGCAGTTTTATCTGTCGATTGCCTTGGAGGCCTTCAGGCAAACTTTTTCTTTTTAAAATAAATTGAAAGGAAGATGTGTAGGTGTGGGCAGAGAAGGAGAGTATTGATTAGATTTACTGATAGGCCTGTGTAGGAATGGGAGGAAGGGCAAAAAGAGCTTGGTCTGATCGCAGAAACAAGCTGCCGGCCGGTACTTTAATACAGATCCATGTATGAGGATCAAATACTGATTTTGCTGAAGCAAAATGGGTTCCATTCAGTGCGCTCAGCTGAAGATGGGGCAAACGCAGGGGCTTCTTTAGGGGCTTCAAGACGACGTGGATCTACTCCCAGCGGAAGAGGCCACATCCTTACTTCCTGGCAGAGTACTCCTGACCCATCGTGCCTTTGAAATGCATGCTATAATCCATATTGCATTAAAGCCTTACAGTTTTTACAATATAAACTTCACTTTATCCCTTTCAGATTCCTTTCCTTTCCCACCTGCCCACTCTAACAATAGGAGGCTATTTCCTTGCCAAAATGTGCCAGGTAATCTCACCAGTATGTTTCTGGACTGGAACAGAAGAGAGGTATCAGCCTGTGGAACTTGACATTTACCTTTGGGATCAAAGTCGGATCAAATCTAAGCATGGCTCTTGTCCTCGTGGAAAACATATAGAAAAAGGCTTGACCAAGAGCGGGCCCAACTCCAACCCCCCCACCCCTTGCTTCAGGAATGAGGAGGGATGTGCCAAGAAGCACTGGGTGATGCAGGAGAGTTAATATTGAACTCACACTCCACATCTGAAATCACTTTGTGACTTTGTTCACACCAGAAAGACCAGCTCAATCTGGTCAACATCAGGATGCTGCTGGGAAAAGAAATATTTCCTCCATATCCTACAGAAACAGCATAGGCAAGAACCTTTCCACCCGAAAAGTCTTCCAGATGCATGCTGGTTTTGCAGACGGCTCAGAGGTAGAAGACCCTTCGCACAACTGCTGATGAGAAAGACTGGAGCACAGCTGCCAGTCAGAGCAGACAATGCTGGACTAGCCATGCACAGTCTGTCCTGAGAGAAATCATTTCCTAGTTTCTTTTCCATGTGGAGGTGGACTCAGTCAAACAGGATACTGGAAGAGGCACGGAAGAACTTCAGAGCCATGCCGGATCAGACCAAAGGCATATCTGGTCCGAAATCCTGTTCCCACGAGGACCAATCAGATGCCTATGAGCAAGACACTAATTCAACAGTGCCCCACCCCAACAATTTCAAATGCTGGAAGTGACATGCTGCCTCCATTAACATGTAGCCACTCTCAGCCTTATCCTCCAGGCATTGGCCTAATTGTCTTTTAAGGCTGCTGAAGTGGATGGCCATCGTTACACCCTGAAGTCGCCAATGCCAAATGGATAATAAGCATTGTGTGCAGAAGTACTTAGGAAAACACCCTTTTAATTGAGCAAACACGCCGTCCACTTGGTCCTGCACTGGGCAGGTGGATTGACAGAGGCTCTCCAGGAAATCAGGCAGAGGCGAGTCCCAGCTTGGCTGCCTGAGGTCTGAAGTTTCACTGGCGTGTTCAAACCCAAAACCACACTTATCTTCTCAGAGGTAACAAATAACTTCAAAATGCAGGGCTCATTTATTTTTCTAAATTTATGCCAGTATTTCATCCAGTATTCATAATAAAGGTTTCAGTAATGAATTACAATACAGATGAAGAGGTGCAGAGCTGATAAATGTGGCAATGCACATTTAATTCACCATTACATAAAGAATCGCATCACCGCAACTGTTTTCAAGCAATGTTTCAAAGTGCAACCCAGTTAATTTTCTCTAAAGAATTCTCGATCAGCAGGAACCAGGAGCATCCCATGCATTTGCTCAGCCAACCTGTGACTGGGATGCTTCGAAGAGGGGTGCAGGTTGTTGTGAGATACCTATGGAGGGAACAGGGTTTTAATGGGATGTCCATGTTGGCTGCCACAAGATCAGCAATATGGTTTGCTATCCTAAGTATCTGAGGTTTGTCATACGGAACACTGTCCGAAATGGGCTCTACCGGTGAAGAACTAAGCATCCTATGCCAAGCAACGAGAAGCTGAAGACACGCCATCTCAACCACCTGCTTCCACCAGCTCTAGCTAATAGAACAGGGGTCATCCGCGCTGGGCTTCACTTCTCCTTCTAGCAATAAATTCATCACGACTTTTGTCAAATAGCTGCAGGTCCCCCGTTTTCCCAGTGGCGGAGTGTTGTAGAAGGAGGTCATGTCATCCTGCAGAAACAAGCAGAGTTTGATCTTAGTTGATGGATAATAACTAGGCTTAACTAGCAGCAAGGAGAGCTACAGATGGAAAACATGACGGTGATGAAAGTGCACTTGACATTCTCTGTTGCTTAGTATGATAAATATTTTGGATTCTTACCAAATGGCAAGGGGGAAGCACACTGACAGAAGCAGAAAGCGTTGTTTTTTGAAAAATGGGTGTTTTGTTAAGAATCTTGATACATATTCTGAAAAAAAAAAACACTGTCCAAAACACAGTGCGTTAAAGAGATTTTATGCTGCTTTAAACATCAGCTTTACACTGTGGAAAAACAGCGACGAATCACCCAGGCGTCGTTCAGCGAATCGCCACATCATTGGTTCTAAAAGTGCAGAGATTGTCAATCGCAGGCTCACCGTGCAGGAAGAGCAACTGCCCCAAGCCAGGAGAGGGGTGTCCGTGCGAGCGTGCGCCTGGCCGCGTGTGCCAGAGATGCCGCGCACTCCGTGGCTGGAGCAGGGCCGCAGAACCTCTCCCGACCCCAAGGCCGAGCTGCACTGGGAGAAGCTGCCAAAGGCTGCATTCCAGTGGACAGTGGGATCAAAAGGGGGGCAGAGCCATCGCCATCGATAATTATTATATTAACAACAACAGCAACAACAGTGCATATTTTAGCTTGAAGTTCTGAGTCCTAGTGACTGACTCTTAGGAATATAACTCCAGCCTCTCCAAAGTGGTGGTGGGGGGTGCTCCACAAGATCTGGGAAGCCACTAATAGATGGAAAGAGGTGGGAAGAAAGGAAGGGGACGTGTCCACGGGAAAGTTGGAATGCTTGACTGGGACAGACTCCGGCCGGAGGGTCTGCACCCCGGGACTGGATGGAATGCCCATGGTTTGGGGCATTCTGGGACAAGGGTTTACAGACTCAGTTTTTGGCCCAAGGCAGGCAAGTGTCACCAGCCCACTAAAAAGAGCTGCGGGGCAATTCTCACATTACGATTCATAGCGGCTGGCAGCTGTGAACAGCTGGAACACACTATTTCCCTGCAGAAGAGCTGCAAGTCATCAGTCTTGCATCAGGGTATATTTGAGCTATTTGTACTGCACAGGTGAGAGACCATCTTACAACAAAGTCTCTGTGCAATCAGGTTTGTAGATGGCATTGCTTAGACTCTTAATGAATTGTGTTCCTTCACACAAGGAAACTACAGAAGGCCTCACAAACATGATCTGTTTCCAGAGCAAAACAAAGCTTGTCTGTAGATTTAACGAAGTCCAGTAAGTAATAAGAGCAACAAGCATTCATTTTGGAAGGAGTTATAGTACTGACTTGTTTTTCAGTGCCTTTGAGACGGCCCTGGTCCTTCTGGAAATCCTGAAATGATTCTTTCACTAGTTTGTCCAAGTCCACTTTATCCTGGAACTCCAATTCAGGGTTTCTTTCCAGAATAACAGAGACAACCATCAACAACTAAAGTATTAAAAAGAAAAAAAAAAAGGATTCAGACATAACGCATCACCGTTTAAGGGCAGTTTAAACTCTCGGTGCACTACAGCCTCAAACAAAACGGGAAAATATACAACACTATTGATTGTTGCCACAGTGCGCTGAAATGAAACATTTTAAGCCCCACTATTTCTGGTAGAAAGCATGGTTTTGGGTGAATTGTGTCCATAAATTGCAGAAAAAGACATGAAATGCACACTGGAAGTGTAAGACGGAGGAATAATACTCAAATCATTATCATTTGTGTTATTCTCACACTGTGACCATAGGAGGCCTTGAAGCCTTGAAGGAGGAAGCAGGTTACCCTTCGCCCGGTGGGGTGAGTCGGGCTAGTCCTGTCCCACCTCTCTGTGTGCTGAGCATGAGCAACTGAAGAGGAACACCTGCCTGAGAGCAGCCCCTCCGTACACGGGTCCCAAACAGGTGGAGCAGCCAGCCATGAGCACCTGCCTGTGCACACTGGCTGCGTTACACGGGTCAGCACGCTGTGGGCTGGAGCCGCCCTCGGGGAACGATGCGAGGGGAGCCACGCTCCTTCAGCCAGTGGTTGCCTCCTGCACGCGAGTTTTAAAGCGTCAGAGGCACATCTGGTACTGACCTCTACAATTATTTGCCTGTATTCAGGTTGATCGATATTCTTCAACATGTCCTCGACCAGAAGGGAGAAATTCATTTCATACATAGTCATGTCCGACAATGTTGGTTGCTGTAAAGAAGGAAAAATATCAGGGGGATGAAGTGAGCGACAGTGGAATTCTCGCCTGCAGAGATTCACAAATGATGCTTACGGCATAGCAATGGTTAAACTGGGCTGTGCCACACGCCAGCTTCTCTGCTCACGCAGGACACTTCCTTTGCCGCTGAAGTGTTCCCAATGATCCAAACAGATTTCAATAGAGAAGAGCCATCCAATGAAGCCTGGAAACCCTCACAAAACTTACAGTTCACCTTGATTTGGGGCTCAGTTTAGAAGAAGGAGCCAGCTATGTAGGAAAACCTGCCATGCCACAGAAATCTCCGACACTCCAGTGAGTCATTTTGACCATCGAGGGAAAAATGGCAAACTCAATACACAGGTGGGGGGTCTCCTACCCGGGTAGATTCTGATGGGTAGAAATGCTGCGTCCTGCCCTTGAGTGGCCAAGGACGTGACTGGCTGAGCCCAGCTGCCTGACCACTATATCAGCTTTTGCTTTCTCTTTGGGTGAACAAAGGCAGGCATCAAGAGATGAGAGTTAGAAGGGACCTCAAAGACCATCTGGTCCAACTCCTGGCTAATGTAGGAACTCTGCTGCATCTCTGATATGTGGCCATCCAGCCTCTGCTAAAAAATTAAGGTGAGCCACCACACATGGGGCTTTACCTGCGGCAAAAAGTTCTCGGCTACTATCAAGCCATTGGGGGACCTCTCCAAGATTTGCCACACCCTGTCATAGAAGCCACTGGGCGTTCGGTTCAAGGAGCCGTCAATCTGACGTCTGTTTAACCAGCATCTGCGAACAAAAAACAAAATGTGGATTAGCTCACAAAGCCAAATCTGCTTCCAGATCAAAACAGTGTTCGCTTTGTGGATTAATTAAGCCCAGTATGAAATGAGAGCAAAAATCAATCCATCAATGATGCAAAACACAATATGCTGTGGTGAGTGTCTTGTTAAATGTTTCATAAGGTTATTGTAATAATGAAAGAAGAGAACAAAGCCAGATGCTAATCGGAACAAAGCAAAATGCACAGCTTTAGCAGCCCAAGTGTTAAGTTCAATGTGTGCTATATTAATGGGTAAAAAGATTTTCAAAAAGTCAAATCTACTTAAGTGGGAAAACAAAGAAAAGGAACCAAATTAATCTCTTTGGATCATGACCTGAAATTAACCTGACAGAGAATGTAGAAGACTTCATGCATAATAGCATTCCAGCTTTTCAGTTATATTCACAATGTTGTTGAGTTAGAAAAAATTAAGCAGCGCTTTTGTCTATGGTGCCTCTCAGTTTTGCCCAATGCCTTTACACCACTGGGGGGGGGGGCAATGATTATATTTAATTTAAGAAGTCACTGTCACAAACTCCTTCCTAGCACATAAATATTCATAAATTTTCCAGCATGAACGGACTAACACAAATGTCTTACAGATTAAAGCACAATCAAAAACCCTTCCAACATTGGCTTAAAATACATCAGTTTCTTGAAACTACAGAGAGAGAAGGATCAAGAATGTAAGACCACATGCTTTGCACATAAAAGCTTCCAGGTTTCATTTCGGCACCTCCTGGCAGGGCTGGGAGAATCGCCTGGCTGAAATCCTTCTTTCTAAATTATTTTTTGTATTCTGAGTTGCAAATTCAAAACCAAAAATAAAATAAAAAACAACAAAATATAATGATTGCAGTTTTCTTAAACGAAATGTGAAAAATTCTATTACACTGAATACTTACATACTGGGTATCCCTGTATGTATAGCAAAATATACTGCTATTAGGGACAATTCTTCATTGACTTCAGCAAAGGCTGGATAGCTATGTACTTGTCCATTTGTAAATTATACCTACAAAGCACCTGCTTAAAAATGGAAAACTCCATCAAGTCCTCAACTCGTTTATTGGGCTTATCCTTTTAATGTCGTAATATTACTGTTTTAGCTGCCAAAAGAGCAAGGGAGATAAATGTGTGTTAATCCCTGGTTGAAATACTGGAGTGCTGCTGCTAATCAGTTTTGACATTAACGAGCTAGATGGATTGATGGCGTTCCTTGATACAAAGCAGCTCCCTCTGCCCTGAGTGGGATACAGCCATCACCCAGACAGGTAAATCAGACCCCTGTTTTTCTAGGTAAAACAACTCCCTTCATTTGGAATACCTAAATCACATCAAAGGTACATTGCTACGTGTGTCACTGTAACGGTGTCCTGCCTACTCCTGCTCTTTGCAATGTGTCTACCTGAAGATGAACACAATTGTGGTTAATTAGTTCTTCCAGAACAGTAGAGCCGGAAGGGCCAGAAGGCATTGGGTCCAACCCCCTGCTGTTGCAGGACACCAAGTTACACCATCCACTAAGAAAACTTTCTCCAACTTGTTCTTCAGATGTTTTGGGACTTCCATATAATATCTGATCTGAAAGGTATACATCTTAGTCCCCTTGAAATGTTTATGGAAGGTTAATAATGAGATAATTAGGAGCATGAGTTCCAATTTATGGGACAATAGATATTAGCTATAACTTCTGCCCAAGTTTGTTATAAACACGGGCTGTTTTTAGAATGTGGAAGCTTCTCATTAGAAGCTCACTGGGCTTGTGAACTTCTCTACTGAATAGGCTATTCAATACTGAATTAGGAGCTTGAATCATGGCTTATTGTTACATCTAAAGAAGACATGAACAAGGTTCAAACTCTATGTAAAACTCTGCTGTTTGAACATGGTTCTAACTTTGTTTTCTAAGCGGGATTGCAGCAAAAGAACAAACCACCATTTGCTGGTTTGAATGCCACTATTGCTTGCCACAAACCAGTATTGCAGGGAGTCATGGCATGCAAGGACAGTGGTAAAGAAGACATGAAGGAGAAACTGAGACTCGGTCATGTGACCACATCTTGCTGCTGAAGCCTGTTCAAACATCTGGAAAATCTTGAGACAAGAGGCAAATCTAAAGGGGTTTATGTGGGACTGAGAAATGTCACAATGTCACAGAAAGAAGACCAGTTTATATACCTTTTCCACCACTGAACTTCTTGATTTTCAACCTAAATATGCTCCAAGTGAACTGGTTCATACCAGTTTCTGAACCAAAATAGTGGGGAGGAGAATAATTTTCATATAATAAGAACAAGGAAGAGCCTCACGGTATCTTAAATGCTAGCAAAATTATTAGGGCCGAAGCTACTGTGGGTTTGTACATTGTTAGGTTTCAGATGCTCCAGGGCCCTTTGTTGTCTTTGTTATAATAAACTAATGGGGAACATTTTGTCACAAGAAGAAACCCCAACTCTAAGTGAGAAAGGATGGTATTCTTTGGAAAATCTGCCTCTTACTGGGCTACAACTGATACAGGAAATAAACTGGCAGTATTTTTAATTCATGTAAAGTGCTCTTTTTTTCCTCCAGGCAAGATTTCCTCCTCAGAGTGGTCCTTTCCTTTGAAGATATCACTCTATGTATCAGTACCTCCAGTGATGCTGCCAATGCCATACAGAAATTTGATTTCATAACAAGATCATCTAAGGTTTTAGAAGTACAGTTTTGCTGATGAATTTCATCTTCCAAGCAGTAAATGAAAAAGGAGAAAGTAAATGAGGCATTTACCAGATTTTTAATATTTCTTGGGAAAAAAGCAGTTTTATGTATAATATTAGCGGAATCTCCTGAAAAAGAAAATTAAGCACTGCTTTCTTTAAGGAAAAAAGTGTTGGTATTAGAAGTAGATACTTATAGGGAGACACTCTTAAATGTGTTTGGCAAATAATTTGCAGCATAAGGTGTTCAGGGTTATTTTAAAAACATAGTTTTGTACAAACATACAGAAGCCAAACTGTGAGAGAAGGCACTGCCTTAAGAATAAGGGCTGAGTCCAGGAAGGTATCAGAGACATTCAGCAATGCTTTAAAAGTCCCAGTGGAAGGATTTTATCTTTGCAATAGCTCAGCTTCACCTTTGTGCAACTTCATCATCCCCAATAGAGAGAGCTTCTGTATACATGCACAGTTCTCATGGCCAGCAAGACCATTTTCCTATTCCTTGAAATGGCAACACTTTGCCCCTTCTTCACAAATCACGGCTGGGAAAATCTATACATGTTCCTGTGATGCAGAATGTCAAGCACAAGCATCTTTCTGAACATGCCTACAGATGAGAATGAATTAGCCAACTGGAATAATTTACCTTCTCTCAATCCAGTACTTTTCTCAGAGATTTCCTGCTAGTTCCTTGGGAACCTGATCACCTGCCTGACCTTGGCCTGGAATGTGTTGTGGCTGGAAGGCAAGCAATTGGAAGGGCAGGAAAGACCTGAAGGAGCTCATCTGGCGTCTTCTGCTTCTATACACAAACAAGCACTGCTCTTGCTCCACTGATGCACCACTGACATCCTGCAAAAAAGCTGCTGGGCCGGGAAGTGAAGGGACAGGGAGCTGCCAGGCCACTAATTAATGGGGCAGCTCCTTGCCCCTGGGGCAGGGCCTCACTGTCTTGCTGAACTTGGGAGAGGTGAGGGCGGGAAAGTCATCGAAGCTGTCAAAGGCACTCAAAAGCCCAGTTGTTAAGAGCCAAGGAGAATTCCTTCTGGGCCCCAGAGATATCTGTGTGGACCCAGACCTCAGAACAATCCTCTGGAGGCAGAAGTGCAGGCCTTATGAACAGCTCTGTGCTGTGCAGAAGGCTTCTGGATCAGTCATACTTGCTGTAAATGCTGTAAGTCTGTCTCAGCCTGGTCACGTTTTGCAGGCTGCGCTCCTTGCCTTGGGCCAGGGCGAACAGCCTCCGCTGGCAGCCTTTTCCAGCCCAAGGCAACCACACAGGGGCAGCCGGAATGCAGCACAGCAGAGGCCACGCCCAAGGGAAGAGCTGCCCCCCCACCCAGAAAAGGCCCCCTGAACAGTGCAAACATACACATATTGCAGCCTGACTTCTACCCGTCAGTAAAAACTGATGGCGTCGTCTCATGTTTCCACTGGGCCCGCACATGGCATGGACCTGTGTGTGTGCTTGCGTACACACACACGCCATCTGCTAATGTTAACTGAGCATGCAGTCGTGAGGCGACACACAACGGCAATGCGGCTGCAGCTTGAACATGCTGCCAAGAGGGGGGATTTAATGACAAACCAGAAGAAAGAGGTCAGGGATCGGCAGATAAGCCCTGCTTTGACAGAAACAGCCCCCTATAGTAGCTGGTCGTCGGGCTGCATTGGCTCCCTTCCCAGTGTCAAGCTAGGTGACAGAAATCCTGCATGCCAGATGCCTGTAGCTGTTGCCAACCGGAGTATCGAAATCTGACGACAGAGCCAAGCCGTACAAAGTAACCAGCATCTGCACCTGCCTTTGCTCTTCCAGCTTCAAAATAAATAAATTTTAGAAGGGTGGTGGGAAAACAACTGCTTGCAAAAGGGATGAGACAACCCAGTTAAAACATAGTTTGTGCAATTGATCAGTAAGGAACGCTGCTGCGAGAGGCACATGCGGAGATCTCCTTACCTCCCTTGCTGCTGAGGCTGAAGAATATCCAAGAGAAGCTGTTTCACCTCACTGGGCGACAGCTGGTATAAATCCACAGGGGGCATCTCCCCTGCTCGGATTTTCAGCTCATACTTCATTGCATGCACAATCCATCTGAGGAATGGAAACATCCGTTAATTCAAGCTTTACTTTAAGGACCCAAGAAGGCACAAAAAGTATCAGTTGCTGATGTTCTCTCTAGCAAGACAGGCAGCAGAAGAGAATTTGATGTGGAATGGACGCACTAAACCT
>NW_025335550.1:4095069-4194479 GCF_004798865.1 Varanus komodoensis | reverse complement strand
CCCAATATAACAAACTACGTTAAACAAACAGCACTGTTTTCAAAGCACACTACACTCAGTACATGCGACTTAATATTTAAACACCATTTTAAAGTCCCGTTACAAGAAACCAGATTACAGAAATATGAATTCAAAACTGCCTTAATATTCATTGTATAACTGTCACCTGAAAAGCATTTACATAGGACAGACTTCAAAACCTACTTGACCATTTAATAAAAACAGTTCCAGCTGTAGCACCCTTAATTCAACTAAAATGGATGCCAAAGAGTGTCTGGTAGTTTAAACTGGAGGAAGTTCCAATTATTTTAGTTAGATTGCAAATGTGAAGGCTGAGATCTCATTGTTTATTCAGTTTGCCTGTCAGTCAGGGAGAGCGGAAAGGCAGGGATAACAACAGATGCACCTGGGTTGCAGAAAGTGGAGTACCCCAAGTGCTTCTCACGTTGACAGCACCTGGAAATGAGAGTCTCTTACGATGCCATTCCCCTGATGGATGGGAAGTTAGGCTGAGTCATAGGAGTAGCTGACACTTCTGGGAGACAGGCAAAGCCGAGCCTTCCTGGGTCACACAGCCATTGGTCTTGGAAAAGAGCACCATGAGAGAAAGCTCTGAAGCCCCTGGCAAAAGCCAGCTCTTCCAAAATTCCTTAAAGGTGCACTAGAGGAGTGGGGAAATTCAGGACCAGGTCTCCAGTCCAGCCAGGACCAGGTCTCCCAGATGGCCATGCCTCTTTGCCTGAATCTTGGATTGTCTGGTGGGATGGGGCAGGCCACAATCTATCTTCTCCCCAAGTCTGTCTAAATCAGGGATAGAGAACCTAAAACTTAGGGGGGGGGGGGAAATTGGCCTACCTGGGGTCCAAATCCAGTTCTCCAGAAGCCTCCAGATGTCCACACCCTTTTGCCACTTCACCTGGTGGTTCTTGTTCTGCCTACCCCAACTGCCAATCATTTGGGGTTTCCCAGGCCTTGCACATTCATTTACAAGGCTGGGACTACTCTTCCTGAGGCTTAATTACTGACTGTAAGAGCTTTAAGATCAGGTATACTAGATTTTTTGGTCTCTACCCCATTCGCCTCCAGCCTGACCTACCACTGGATGTCCTGAGATCTTCTGTAAAACTGAATTTGGCCCTTGGGCTGAGTGGACCAGCTGGCATAGCAGTTGGGCAGACCAGTATAAGATCAGATTGTAAGAGCAGTGTAAGAAAAGAACTAAAATATTACCCAAATTTCAATAACGAATATTTAAAGAGGGGTGCTTTTCCAATAGCTTTCTCTCTAGAAGAGAAAACCTGCAGAGGAAGGCAGAACGCGCTCCAACGGAGCAAAGCTCAGGGAGCCAAGGTTCCATTTGGATGCCAGGAAGCACTTCCTGACAGTCAGGACCCCGAGGGTGTGGAATGGGCTTCCACGAGAGGTCGTTGAGGCCCCATCGGAGCAGGTGTTCAAGGATAGGCTGGACGTCCACATGGTGGGCATGTCGTGAGCGGAGCCGGCTGGTGCCGGAGGTCAGACTAGATGGCCCGTGAGACCCCTTCTGACTCGCTCTGTTTTCTATGTTTCTATGTTTAAAAGACACACTCAACTGCAGAAACCTCATGCAGAACACAACTGGGAGGATATGGCTGAAAAGTCCGGTAACGTGATATGTAGCCACCTTTAGCCCAATTCTCCAAAAATGCACAGTCCATAAACAGAATGGGCTGTTTACTTGGACGGCTTAATGGCCTAGTCAAATGGCCTGCAAAAGCTGGCATTTTGCCATTAAGAGACAACACCATTTAGATTGAAGCAAACTTGCCTGCTCAGTGGAGCTAATCTGGACCGCATCACCTCACCTCTGCTTTACCCAATAATCATTTAAATGAGAGGTTTTGTTTACTGCTTAATTGGCCTCAACAGACATCTTTGAAATGCATTTTGGGAAGGAGGCATTGCCATCCTCCGGTCTGTGTCTGTGACTGAGTGGCAAAATGCCACTCCAGCATCAAACCAAAAGGCATCTCTGGCACAGTGTGTTTTTAATTAACTGCGTATTGTTTCTGGTCAAAATTCTGAAATTAATCTAAATGGATTCAAATGCAGGAAAATCCCCCATTTGCCAAAAACAAACAACAAAAGCAAGCTATTGTTCAGGTAGATACTTCTACTATCACTATTTTATCAAAACCTTCTTAGCAAGCAATTAGACTGCACTAAAAGATATTTCTACCTTGTTTATAAATTATCTTGTATACTGGGAGGGAAAAAGAGACTTTTAGCTGTTGCAACTGTTAAAACAACCGGGAGTGACTGGGTGAGATCCAACAGGAGTGCTGCCAACAATTCTGTTGCACAAGTGGAACTCACACTGCGTGTGCAATGGGAATTCAGCACTTCGAAAAACAGGTCTGAAATGAGCAGGGATCCTCGGTTTCAGGGCAGGACAGATTCACTGAGCTCCTTTGACTTGCCCCATTCCAAAAAAGGACCTTTCCACTAAAGCACTAAATCCCCGCTGGGCAGGGAAGGAGTCCTGCTGGTGCTTGGGCAGCACTAAATACTACCCAGAATCCTTAGCAGTTAGCAAACTCATGAAGATCAGCCAGAGCTCTCCTAACAGATCATAATCTATCTTCTCCCTCAATCTGCTCGAAATCAGGGGTGTGGAAGTTCAAGCTTGGGGGGCAAATCAGCTGACCTGGAGTCCCAGTCGGGTTTGCCAGGAGCCCCCAGACATCCCCACCCCTTTGCTGTTTCATCAGATCACCCAGGTGGTTCCTGTCCTGCCAAGCCTCAAGCTGAAATATGCTGCTCTTTTTGGTGTTTCAGGCTGGCCCTTTCGCCTTTGGTCGTATCCGTATTCTTTGAATGGGAATGTGGATGTGGAATGTGACCACTGAGAGCATCTCTAAAACTGAATCGAGCCCTTGGCTGAAAGAGACTTGACTTCCCTGCTCTAAATTAACATCGATTTTACGAGTGTGAAAGATGGCTGAGACATGAGTGAAATGTGTGTTAATAACAGTTTGCTAAGGTTTCCAGTTGAGAATACCAAGCACAAAACTACAACTAGGTGATCATGGTATGTGGTAAACTCCACCCCAATTCACTCTGTGCTGAACTGCCCTCTGATAATTTAGCTAATGGAATTCTATTTTATAATGTGTGTTTTAAAATATTATGATTATTTTATATGTATATTTTAACTTGTTGGTTTTATTTATTGTTGTAAGCTGCCCCGAGGCTTCGGCGAATGGGGCGGCATAAAAATGTTTTAATAAATAAATAAAAAATAAATAAAATTCTTTGGGTAAACAACAGAAAGGAGTGAATTAAAATATAAAGTATGAGAAACAACACGATGGTGACAGGGAGCCATGGGACTCCCACTGTGTCCCTGGTTCAGTCTCTGCACTGCTCCTGGTCAACAGCACCTCCGTTGGCTACCGTAAAAGCATTTTCAGCTAGAGATGCCACTGACAGCTCAGGCTCTCTCCTGTCAAAGGCCAAATGCAGACTTGCTGAAACAGCATCTAACAGAGATTACAAGGAGAGGGGCACTGTAAGGAGACGACTGCGAGCCTCAATTACAATTCTGGCCATCCCCAGACAATGCAGTGTTGTGCTGATACATCGATATAGGATTCACATTGGAAAAATAGCCCGGAGGAGATGCACAGATTCAGCTAATTCACCAAGAGAGAAAGCGTTTCATTCACTGCAGCGTTCCCTACCTCTAATGGCTTACATGCAGTACAGCATGTGAGATGGAGGGCGGGGGGCGTGTGCACCTCTTCCAAACCCGAAGAGGCCCTGATGGCAGAAACGTGGTTGACAGGCTGGGGGAGAACACAGATGACTGGAGTTCGTTACAGTAATGGGGCTGTCAGGGTCTGGATCTATTTCACATGATAGCTGGCACACAAATCAATAATGAGGCATCGAATCTAATCAGGAGTCAGAATACGGTTTCTGGGAGAAGGTTAATTTTGTTCACTGGAGTTGATGATAGTGGTGAAACAAAGAAAACTGAGAGTATGGCATTAATCTTGGGGCAAAGGAGGAGAGGGGCTCTCTCTCACATACACATGATGCATTAAAAGGGTCTATTTAAATGGGAGAGGGGAGTTAGCGCCTACTGGATTTTTCTCTTCTTCATTTAATATGTGCATATTCCAACTTTTCCTCACCACAGGACTCATTATGCAGACATAGGCCTACTTGATTTCAGCAAGTTGGCTACATCATGAGTCCCTTTGAAATCTCTTACCAGGGACAGTCCACGTACGGCCCTCCAGATGTTTTGGCCTACAGCTGCAATCAGACCCAGCTAGCACAGCTCATGGTGAAAGATCATGGGCACGGCAGGCCAACACTTGTGAGAACCACATGCCATCCACCCGTGCTCTGTGCCGCTTCCCAGAAATAAATACAATTAGTGTGTTGGACCTGGAAAAACTTTGTGATCACTGTTTGATGTATTTGGCTCATCAGAGCTTACTAGAAAACTGGAGACTTTTTCAACCGTGCAAAATAAAACAAAACCTAGCAAAAAGAAAGCATGGGGCGTAAGCGCCCCATTCCATGTTACAAGAAGAGAGAGAATGATGATGATCTAAGCAGATTGTTTGTACTAAAAGTAATCAGTTCATTTGTGTTCAGGGTTTAGGCTTAAAGGTATTTTATCCAGCCATTTAGTAGGGCCCTTCAAACTGATGCCAGCCCGGGTGCACTGGCACTCTTTACAGAAACCCTGTTATCAAGTTGTCAAGAACAGAAGTGGCTAAAGTGAAATTGCAGAGGAGTGAGATTGTTTTGGCCTAAGATGCGCGCAGCATGCTCCCTGCAAGCAAAAGAGATAACAGACCCGCGCCTGCTCCCCACCACCTAATTAGCACTCAAGGAAGCATTTGGCATCCAAACACATCTAAGCAGCTTGTAAGAGGGAAAGGTGTGCCCCTTAACAGCAGCTAATTAACTTGCACAGGAAGAACGCAGACGCAACTCTTCTCTTGGAAAGGGGTGCACACCAAGGCAATGTCCAGCAGTGTAGCGCCGCTAAGGAGTTGCAGGAAAAACAACAAGCTTTGTGGCTCCTTAAAGACTACTGGATAAATCACAGCATATGTTTTGTGGACTGGGTGTATATACAGACATGCAGATAAAGAGGAAAAGTCATAAGCTGTGAGGTCAGAGGGACATGTTGCCACATCTGATTATGTGGACTCTACCCCATGACAGCCTGTGCCATTATGCATTTGCTAGCTGTTACGAGGCCAAAAACACGCCTTGCTGTTTTGCTGCTACAAGCGAGAGTCCACTACATCGGATACGTGAAGGGTTAGCACTTCCCCCTGGCCCCACAGCTTGCATTTCCCTCTCTACACCCTCGTGTGATGTGCACCAACTCCACAAATGTTTATGCCATAATAAACGCTCTAGTCTTTAAGCTGTCACAAGACTCTGTTATTTTTAGTGTACAGGCACAATCCCTACTGCAAGGACAAAGGAAACACAGAAGAAACTCGCACACAGGAGCAGATCTGAAAAAAGGATCGTCAGCACATGCAAGCAGCTATTTTCAATCAAATGACGGGCAATGACTGTTAAAAGCTGATTTGCTGTGTCTCCTTGTAAGGAACAGGGCATCTGCTCTATCTATCTATCTATCTATCTATCTATCTATCTATCTATCTATCTATCTATCTGGACTATTTTTATGTCACTCCTCAGCCAAGAGGCAATTTGACAAGACGGTCCCTGCCCAAGGGCGCAAAATCTAAAGAGCGCAGGCATGGTGGGCATGTCATGAGTGGAGCCGGAGGTCAGATCAGACGGCCCAGGAGACCCCTTCTCACTCACTCTGTTTCTATGAGATGTGACACACACTGAAAGAAGAATGGGGAAGGCAGCCATGGGGGACTATTCTTGGGCAGACCTTTGGGGTCCCGCTGTGGCTCTCTCGTGCTTCTCGGCACTGCCTGCTGCAATGGCTGCTGCCTGGGACACCTGAGGAAGGAGGATTCTCTCAGCGCCTGTGCAAGACACCTGAGCGGTCTGCGGTTCAGGCTACGATTTCAGCTATATTCCTCCTGCACAGCTTCAGACACCAGCCTGTAATAATTCCATTTTGGTGCTGGATAAAAGCCGCAAGAAACTCAGCCTTGGTCGCTGGTGCATTTGGTCAAAATCAGGCCGACCACGGAATTTCAAGTCAAACATTTTTAAGGATACGGATTTTTTAAAAAATGAAGGAAGAACGTGTTGCAGCAAAACCCAAATATATATGGCTATGTGCCTGAAAGGTACAATACACTTGCTTGTACAGAAACCAAGTAAAACAAAAGGATACATTTTATTTTTTTTCTATCAAAGACATGGATGTTTTAAAAAATGTAAATCACAAGGGAGAAAGCATTCCATCATGTAATTTGTTTTATTAGTGTGAGTAAGAATATCAATTCATACTATTTCATCCTTGATTTTCAACATGTTTAAGTGGAAAAGGTGATAATTCTCATCCAGAACAGAGAGAATATAGCAAAAACTGAACAATTTGTGGGGGGAGGGAGTTATTTATGGAATAAGGTAGGCATAAACTGACGGCATGAAATCTAAGGGAGTTTCAGGGGGAAGAAATCAGAAAAGGCTGTTATCTGATGGAAACAAATTTAAATTCAGTCTGAGACGGTAAAGCAGCAATAAGGCAGATGCATCTACAGGAAGAAAATATAGCATCATAAAGTTCTGAAAAACAAACTTCACTTTAAAGCTTTGTTTAGGGCCATATAAAATGATGCATCTATGTAACATCGTAACCGGGATGACGACACCTTGTGCTATCGCACATCTCCCCCTCCAGCTTGAATGCAGAAATTTGTGGCACCGAATTATGTCGCAGCTGCTGGGTAGCCGAAGCTTTAGGCTCTCAGAAAGTGAAGGCGGGAAATGGCAAACGACAAATCCAGCAGCTCGCTCCCACCGCAGCCAGTGGGAACACTCCTGTTTAAGCACTGAGCACTGCCTTAAGTGGATTATCAATTACAGCTTCTGTATGGAATAGAGCTGAATGGAACAACCCATTTGTAATTGCTATGGCAACTAATTTAGATCAAAAGATGAACAGAGAGCAAGAGAGAAGATGTACTGCCTCAGGTTTCTGCTACCTTGAAGCGAGTAGAATAGCCAGGTCCAGATTCCAGGTATGCTATCCATAATTTATTGCCTTCTATGGTCTTACTGGTGCGGCACCATATCAATCTGAAGTGTCACTGGGTAAGCAGTATAAGCAGGGCACTAGACAAGAGCATAAATTATAGAGGATTTGCCATAGGGAACATCCAATAACTGAAAGAACACCTGCCAGGTAAATTTGGGCTTTACAATCAACAAAAATATTTGTCTCCCTGTTGGTATGAAACCTTTCGATTGGCAGATTTGCCTTTACAGCTGGCTCAACCCAAAACACATAGTGGCTGTGAAAAGCAACAACGGAAAAAAGGGAAATAATCCGGCACAGGGTGGAATTCCATCAAATTAAACCGCCACTGACACTTCCCCATCCTTTGTTGTCTTAAGCTACAACTCTGCACAACATTCAGTTGACTGAAAGCAACACAACTTCCTTGTGGGAAGACTTGTTAGAACCAGGCTGGTAACTCTGAGCGTGGAGGAGATGCTTAAACAGGTGGGTCTTACAAGGTTGTAAAAAGGAGGCTCCCCATTGGTGTGCCCCAGATGTGGCAGACTACATCTCCCATCCTGCCTGGCCCACGGAATGATATGAATTGTCATCTCACATCTGGAGGGCATCAGGGAAGGCTATTTTACGCATCCAATTTAAATGCTGCTTAAATTAAAATCCACCGACCAATTAATCAGTGGAACACTTCTGTAGCACAGACAATCAAATCAACCTTTACTTAATTTTTCAGATACGCTGTAAATTTGTTTTATTATCAGGGACTGATATCAGAACGGACTTTTGCGGTCTTCAAAACCAGTAATCGCATCCCACATGAGGTGTCCTTCAATCATTATGCGCTATTTTGGCAACCATTTTGGATTCGGCCCTGTCGAGACAAGTGCCCACATTTCCATGAGGGTCACCCTTGCCCATTTCTTTCGGGCAACTTCTTTTGGGCTACTTTTTTCATGCAGAAACTATGGGCAGACCTTTCCCTCTGTGCACTGGTCCTGCATCTGTAATAATCTTACCTTCAATCGAAATATGTAACATTCCATTGATTGAGTAGCTAATTGTAATGGCACACTTGGAAGGAAATGAGCAGTTTACCCTGTTTCATTTGTGTACCCCTACACTTTTAGACGGGAAAAACCAACCTGAATCAGCAAATGCTACTGTAAATAAAATAAGCAACTGGATTACCGACCCCACTCGTATCTTCAGCATGCCATTAAATAGTTCAGGCGTGTTAGAGATGATCCAGCCAATATGAATGACAAGTTCTTGCTGAAGAACAGCTTCCCTCTCATCCTGTAAATTACACTTGTTGTAGATGATGTCCTTAATTGCGCCTGGAGACAAGGGATTAGATATAATTTCTTCTTCCTGGCCAAATGCCCCGAGAGTCACCTAAAGGAATATATTAGCAGCAATTAGAGTTACAACCTGAAACAGGAAAGCACTGAAGGATCCCTTATTCATTATACCTCCTAGACTCAGCGCTCCCTGTTTCCATCAGTGACAGACAGAAGAGAGGATAATTAGCTTGGTGAGTTAGACTCGCAGCTGATGGGTAAAAGGAGGTTTGCATGCCTGTTATTTTGTACTAGACCCCCACCCTGTAGCAAAAAGAATCCTCCTTCTGGATGGGTAGAATTATCAAACCTTGGAAATACACATGGTTAAAAAGAGGCTTAATCTGCCCCACTGAGTCCTTGTGATTAAAATTGGTCAGATACATTAAAAGAATAGCATATTTTACTGTATTTCCAGGAAACTGGGAAAAGGACACCCATCTTCCTCTTTGGCCAGCAATTTGACCTGCGCAGCTCAGGGGCGACAGTCTTGGGGTGCTCCATCGAGATGCCCCCACCCCCAGGGCCTTACTGAGCTGTAACCTTCCTGGGATCAGTTCTCAAGATGGAAACAAACAGTGAGAGGAGCTGGAAAAGGAGGTTTGAACGACCCCAAGCCAGGTAAGGCAGGGACCAAAGGGGGGGGGGGGGGGGAGTTCAGACACTGGATGCATGGCCCAGAACCTCCACAACATGATCTCTTCACCATTTAAACACAATGCTGCAGCCCACGTGTTAGCAAGCTTCCGTAATTTTGCTCTTCACATCACATACATCTGTGGTATTAGTGTGGTCATAATGTTGCCTGTCTCTTTAACGATGGATGATGAGGCAGAAGGATCACACTCTCCCTGACCCCTCTGCTGGCATGCACATGAAGCAAGCCCTCAGCTGTTATGTCTACACCAGTGTTAACCATGAGAAAGTTAATGCTGAACATGCTTTACTTCTACTAAGAAATTGAAACTGGGAAGGGTAAATACAATCTTGTGATCTCTTCCCTTAATCAAAGTTAAGAAACAGGCAGCATTGGCTCTTTGACCCAAGCAGAAATTAAAAGGAAAATAACGGACGACAACAAAACAGCCAGTTCAGGTACAGCCAAAGCAGACAACAAGGAACAGTGCTGAATCAGGTCTTGGAAGGAAACCACCCCAGCATAACATCACTAACATCGCACCTCCTCCTGTAAGGACAGGCTGCTAGGATTTCACGCACCATTTCATGACTAGGCCTGTTCAAATGTTAGTCCTAGCAAATGTGGTTCTCAACCTAGTGATCACCTTTTCCTTTGGTCCAGTAAAACTTGGGCTACCTGTCAAATATTTAAGAGCGTCGTCTACCAAAACATTTACATTTGCTGTATCTTCATGGGCCAGCTATACTTTTGAGGTGATAAACTCTAGAGAGGCTAAGCTCTTTAAGCTGATAGGGAAGCCCTGCAGAAAAACCTTTTTCTTGCATTAAATGACTTTTCTGAACAAAGATAGTATGTTCAGCATACCTGGCCTGGCAAGTTGTGTTCACTCTGGCTAAGGCTAAAGGAACATCTTAATTTCATGTGGCCCTGGAAGTTGATTAGACCACCTTATGAGGAACTAGACAACATTTTCTTAGGATACAGCCTGGGAAGTGATGGAACAAGGGCTGAATGCTCCCGTTTCCTGGACACCAGTGCCCATTATATGGAGATAAGCATATCAGAATCCTCCCCGAATTATTTTAGAACCAGTGTTTCAAAGTAGAACTAATGGAAAAGTTTAAGTATATTATTTGATTATGCAATGCCAGTTCTCTTTGGTATTTTCCTTTTGTCACATTATCTTCACATGATCAAGTGCTCTTGGTGGTATAATACTGCAGATTCTACATCCTGTTGAACTATCCAACCATTTGGAAAACTTATTGCAGAAAAAGGGAAGGTTGGAAAGATGCCTGTGTCCTGAGAGACCGAGAAGGTGATGACCTTACTGCTGATATATCCACCTCAAAGGCCACTCGCCAATTAGCTCCTAGCTGGGAGCAGACATTTAAATGGGAAAGACGCAAGTAGGCAGGCAGCAGCAAAATAAAATATTGTGGCAGGACCCACAAGACCCTGGTGGCAGAATCCCCTCAGGTAAGCAGTGCTGGGTCGGCACGAGAAGCGAGGCATGTGGCACGAGCACAGTGGCTTTGGCATGCGCCGGAATACTTTCAGGCTTCTTTACGATCACGGAGCCACAGGCCTTTGGTGACTACAATTAACAAGGAGCCAGCACAGATACTAGCACTGGCCCCATAAAAGGATTTTACAGAGTAGCAACCCTCTGGAAAGGATCCAGCTAATTTTAACCCCTTTCTTTTCTTTTCTTTTCCTTTCCCAATCCTAGTATGCAAGTGACTGTGGAAACCTGCCCATCAGTTTGCCTGATTAACAGTTCTGAAAAATACCAACTTACCTGTTTGCCCTGAACTAAAACATTAGTAATAGATGGTGCAAGGCTGTCCACTAGTTTACATAAAAGACTTGCTGCGAAGCGCACAACAGACCTGGGGGTAGAAAACAGAGCAATCCAGCTGGAAATCAAACACTAGTTTAATGAATTCAGGAATCTGAGTGATACTTTGTTGCCATATTTGATATATCTGCAGATGCTAAACATTTAAATATGCTGTTATGGACTCAAGAGGTCTCTTCATGAAGGATCTTTTTTGGGAGAAGCTAAATCTTGAATTATTTAACCACTGAAGCAAGCACACACTAATGGCTGTGTTGGGAACACAGTTTGAACTCATTAAACTGGATATAACATTATAAGACATTGCTGTTCCTTGTTCCGACATTATAGCAAGATGGCCTGATAAAATTATGTAAGCAGCAAAACATTTATTGCTTCAGACGTCTTTGACAATTTGCATTCAATAACATTTCTCTCATAGGTGAGTGTTTTGGATGTTCTGAACAGTCAGGCATTTTCATTCAAATTGTATTCTTCCGTTTTTGCAAAGGAAATCAAACCATTTCTCATTTCTCAAGAAGCTTCTTGAGAAAGCAGATAAATAATTTGTATTCTAAGGGAAAGGACAGGATATGCAAAACACATTCAACACTATACGATAAACTTCTGTCTTGAAAGAGAACATATCCTACTGGTATCATAGCTAGTCAACAATTTGAAACTGCCAATTTTGATGGTCAATTCAGATGATCCATCTTTATGGTGTCAAATTTGTCATATGCAAGCTTATTTTATCTCCATTCCTTAGAAGGAACAATATACCCAGTGATATATCTGCTGCCGGGATGTATTTCTTCATATCCCAGAAAGCAAATGCTTGAACGCCACCTGGAGAAGACCTGAGCTATCTAGAACCGTCCCCATTACAGGCTGCTTCTGTATTTGAAAAGAGGTCTTCCTCATTTCTTTTTCTTTTAGTGTGGGGGAGAAGGGGGAAATTCCTATTCTTGGGCTCTCCCAGAAGCATTCCAGGACCTTCAGGATAGCATCTTCTTCAGAGCAGTCGACAGGGCCCACTTCCCCTGGCAGAGCTTCCCCAGGCAGAAAGGTACCTGACAGTCCCAATCCCACAGGGGCTTTGGCGAGCTCTCCAAGACTCCATCTGCTTTATTGCTGGCTTCTTTAAAACATTTCCCCAGCGTCTCCTATGGCATGACATTTTGCAGCAGCTGTTATCCTTTGCCTAACCTGCCCAAGTCAGGTCCTGATGCCCCTCACCAGATGGGGCAGGGGAACCAGAAACAGCTCCTCACACTCAAATTTTCCAGAGCTGGATTGGGCCAGCTGCTGGTTCCTGGGTCTGCAGCACCTCTGAGCAGCAATATTTTGCCCTCCCTGCTCTGCTCTGCCTTAGCTGCTTTCAATTGCCTTCCTTTAGGCAAGATAGGTAGGAGAAAGCAAGTGTAGCGAAATCTTCATCTAGGTCAAATTGGCACCTGTAGCGTGGAGCAGGGGACAGGAAGGGCAGAAGCGGCAGCTACAGCAAGGAAAGAGCTTCACGTTACAGACACAGGAGAATTCAAATATTCTGCCCTGCTTCTGAAATGATACAGTCCAGCCACAGCCAGACCATATGGGGTTGCTGATCACTTTCATTCTGCAGACGTCTCATCCAGTGAAGAGAGAACCATGTAAAGTGCTTGGATTAAAAACGGGCTGCAGCTTTTAAGAGTGACTGGGTATTAACACAGCAGCTCTTTGAAAAGAAAACTAGACAGAACTTTTGTTTTCTTGTTTCTTGAAATAACAGATACGTAGTAGAACTGGAAGTTTCACATTGTTTACCACAGGCTGAAACAATAATTTCTCAGAAGAGTTAATGAATGAGTGTGTGATATTCTGCTAAGTTAGCACAAGTCCATCAGCCAATCTGATGTCGACTTTGATGACAATGGGTGTACACACTCTTTAAAAACCAAAACAAAGCGTTTAAAAAACAACAACAAAGCAAATACGATCAAAATGCAAAGAAGCCGGCACATCTCAGGCAGCACTGTTTCAAACCTCTGCGCACTTTACCTGCTTCCCATGGACTACCAATGTTGTTATGTGAGGGGCTAAAGAGGCAGCAAATTTCTGCATGTACACCGCACTGCAGCGTAGCACCAACCTAGATGTGGCATATAACAATTATGAAAGAGGAATTCAAAGGAGAACTGTTTCTACATTTATGCTGTTGAAAATATGGCTGGTACTCTATGTCCTTTCGAGAGATATTTTAGGCATCTCCAGAGAGGGTGGGAACTGGCGTCGGTGAAGATGAAGCTCAAAGATCTGTTGCTCGTGCAGAACTAGTCATGCATCTCATGAGAATGTAAGAAAAACAATGCTAGATCAGGCCAAAGGACTAGCTAGCTCAGCATCCTGTTCACTCAACGTACAGCCTGTCATAAGCCCACAAGCTGGAGATGAGCGCAAGAGTGCCCTTCTGCCCAGGTTGCCCAGCAAGTCCTGCGCTTCGGCACACTGATAATAAAGGTAGCCATCAGAACTAGCAGCCACTGATGGTCTTCTCCTCCATAAATATGGAGGCACGCAGAAAAAGAAGTCCCTGCCCACTTTCCCTACACCACAATTAATTTCATACATCTCGATCATGTCTCCTCTCATTCACCTTAGTTCTAAGCTAAATGAGCCCAGATGCATTCCACATGGGGGAATTGTTCTGGCCCTCTGATCATTTCAGTTGTCCTTTTCTACATTTTACGAATTCTCTAATACCCTTTTGAAAAAGTAAAATGGCATCTGGTGGAACTCTCTGCCAATGGTGGCCAATGGCTTAGGTCATCTTTTAAAATGACATGCATATACTAGCCCTGCCCAGCCTAGATCACTCGTGTTGGCCTACACTTCCCATCAGCCCCATCCAGTATGGCCAATAGTCAGTTAAGATAGGCATAGTAAACCAAAGCATCTGGAGAAATCCATGCTGGGAAAAGCTGGAATAGAGAAACATATGGAGGACTGTCCACAAAACGCAAATGGGACCACATGTATAAGACAGGTGGGTATCCGTCCGTCCGTCCGTCCGTCCGTCTATCTATCTATCTATCATATACTAGATACAAAAGAGTGAACAGCTGCCACCATCATGTCCTCCTTGGCAGAATCCAGAGGCATCTGGTTAGCCACTACATTAAATAGAATGGTGAGCTAGTTAGATCCAGCAATGCGCTATGTGGCCAGTGACTGAATCTGAAAGACATCCAGTTCATTTTATCCTTTGACTAAAACAAGTTTCTCCCAAGAGACAGTGGGAGTCCTTTCTTGAAAAGCTAGGGGAGAGGAGGAGGGATTCAAGAAGCCCCCAATCAAAGCCTGAGCACCAAAGTGGGGAACTACATGCTGCTCCGCCTTCCTTGTTCACCTTGAACCTTACTTACAAATTCTCAAGAAACTGGGGCTGAGGCAACGACATGGCAAGTAGGACATCAAAGAGATCATAAATGCATGAGGAGTGTAGATGGCTTTCGTGGATCTTAAAAGTAATCTATCTTTTTAGAAGCGTAGCAAGTGTAATTTAACAGGTGACTCATTTCTGAGTGAAAAGAACACATTCCATCAAATTTGTAACATCTACCCTGAAATAACCACAAGGGGCTTCAAGGGCACCTCTATCTGCATCCATTGCCCATGACAGAGAATGCATCCTTCATCATCTCATTTATGCCCTCTTTCTCTTAATTAACACTTAAACTCCACAATGCAATTCTTGTGCTCTCAGGACTCAGTCGTCACATTTATTTGCCAGTATCTACACCCAGTTCTGAAACACACGAACATCCAAGCACGAGGGATTAAGAGGAAGTGTTTCCAGATAAGAATAATCTGGAATTAGGATTTAAACCACCACCTTCCTTTTCCTACAAATTAAGCCCTGGCTGATATGGCCCATGCTTGACAAACAGCAGCATGGTATTGAGATTCATGTGCTAAAATCCCCAAAACCGAATCTCACTGAAAATGTGTAGCAGGGCCTGCAAAATGTCTGACTCAATAATATTAAATGATGCCAAAAGACACGATATACAAACCAGAGTTTTCTGCTGCCAGCTTTTCGATAGATTCTTTCGATATGATCAAATACAGTACCTAGTCCACAAATAAAATGAGAAAGACAAAAAATGAGAGGGAGAGGGCTATGTTGCAGCTGTATCATGAGTTTGATCAATGTCATTGGTTTATTTTACCCCAGTGTAAAAAGGTGGCACTACCCAATCCAGGGGAGGCTGGGAATGCTGAATGGGTCACACTTCCCCATATGTGTGTAGACATCTAAACACTCACGTGCAGGCACATTTCAACTGGCACACTTCATGGCTTTCCAGCGGCAAACAACAGTTGTGGTATCTGGTTTCTCTCATCAATGGCAACATACCATGTTGCTTTTGCAATGGATGAGCTAACACATGTTACACCGTTTAACTCCAATTGAGTAACTAGCATTTCAGTATTAAATGATCTTACCGAGACTTCGTGCGATGCTGGCTTGTGGTTGTTTTGTGATTTTCTGCTAAGGGAGCAGTAGGTAAGCCTCTTCCTAATCCCTTATTTGTACAGCTTTTTAGAGCTGGGCCACAAGGGTCATTTTGCTGGAACTTGTTAGATAAGCTAAAAAATGGAACAAGCAGCTGAAAGGAATTACCCAACTGCTATATGCCCAAGTGCAGATTTTTCACTATAGCCCTACTGCTTTGTGTGCATATGTGTATATATATGGAGGAGGAGGAAGGGGGGAGACAGAGGGACAGTTGGCAAACCAATTTCCATATTTTCTTCGCAACGTAACAATGGACATCATGATCTACGTTAAGGAAAATACCTCTGGCCATTGGAAAAGACTTTTTTCCCTGTAGTCCCACACAAATATTTTAAAGGGGTGTGGTATTTGTAGCACAATCCTGCTCAGAAAAAACTCCCATTAGGTTCAACAGGACTTAATCCCAGATAGTTGCATAGGATGGCAAAAACAGATTATTACTGGTGTATTCTGAAAATGATGGCTACAATTTAAAAGAACCTTATAATGGACAAAAACTAAGCAATAGAAAAAAATGAAACTGGCTTAGATTTATATGTTTGTGTAAGTATGCCCTATTAAATGCCTAGCTTGAAATGTATACACACTGGAATTAAGATCAATGAATTAAATTGCTTTATTTCAGGAAATCTTAATGAGATGCTGCTCTCTTATCTTTTCAAAATATTGTTAAGCCTCCAACAGCATCTGTAATATATTTATATTGAAAAGCAACAGATCCTGCACACCAAGAAACTCAACATATCACAACTTGCCTTCGAGCTTCACCTTAGCAGATGAAACTTATTTCCACCCGCCCCGAAACTTCATGCTCAGAATAATAAAGAGGCAACATATGGTGTGCAAACTATTTAAAAGAGTTAATACATTTAACGGTTCATTCCACTCTACCGTGTGCAAATGCCTTTCCCCCATTTAAAATAGAATGGAAAATGGTGCTTTAATGGAGAGGAAAATAGCAACACAACTTGCAGAGTGGATGTTCATTATTCATTTTCAGCAGCGCTTGTGCACAACTGTCTCCCACAAACACATACCTTCCTTTGTAATGAAATGTGGGCCTTCTCTTTTGAGCAGAATGTTCAGCAGAATTGCTTGGCTTGCTAGGCAGCTGCAATCCTGAGTAGGGATAAGCAAGTATAAATCTTTTGCAGGGAAAAGCCAAATGTTATCAGTTTTAACAAATAAAGCATCGCTTCTTCTTGGTTGTATGCACATACAAAGAAGTCCTTTTCCATTCCCACCGCCTGGTTTTCTTCCCCCCACCCTCCTTAGACAGCGAGTAAACATGGTTTTCATCTCCCACCCCTCCATATTGTTTTGCTTTGGCTTTTTGGTTGGGAGTAAACACGTGTGTTCAGTCCACACAATATGAATAGCTTAGCTTTCTCCACTGGTTTCTAGGGGTAGTTCTTGCTTCCGGTCCATGGCACAATGAAAAATAGTTTCCCAGTGTGATAAAGGAAATGACCGATCCAGCCAATGAGTTTTCTCTCAGTCTTTTTATACCTATATGGCTCTTCCTCCTTCATTAGTCTGCAGCCATTCCATCCCCTCTCCTGCCTGGTTGCCAGTTCTTTTTTCTCCCTTTTAGTCTACATTCTAGGACCAGTACATTCTAGGCTGCATTGCAGAGCTTTGCAGCTCCTCAGTTTGATTTTGTTCAGGTTTTTTTCCCCTTGCACACTTCAAGTTTATCCCAGATCTGCTGATACCACCACCTAAGGCATGCTCAAGTGACGCTCTGGCTACAGCTGCACAGGTACGGGAAAAACTGAATTGAATGATCTTAGAGGGGATTATTACCATTACACAATGGATGCTCCCAATGAAAAACAGTATCCCCATGCTACCGTTTGTTAGAGCAGAGACTGGGGATATGTCTGTTTCACCCCCTGAATATTGTTGGACTCCTAGTCCCACCATCTTTGACAACTGGCTGTGCTGCTTAGGCTGATGGAGCTTGTAGTTTAACAACACAGGAAGGTTCACACCTTCACAATCCCTGTGACAGCACCTCCTAAAACGCTTATGGTAAAACAAGTTAAATAGCCAGGCTGGTGAATTTTATACAGATGATGTCAGATTCCACCCATATGAAAAATACCTTTCACATTTACTATCTGTTTTGATGAGGATGTTTCAGAATACTTCCTGAGTGTAATAACCAATTTAGATATGTATGTCTATCTGTTTAGACAATCATCTTTGAATAATGGCATGTCTCAAGAGAAAAACTGATGGGTCATGGGAACTTTAATTTCGTTTTTATATCTTTAAACTGCCCAGAGAGCTTTGGCTAATGGGCTGAATAGAAATGAAATTACTAATAATGATAATAATTACATTCAGTTTCTGGAGAATCTCATAGGTTGGCTTGTTTTTCCAATCATTAGCATTAATATCCGGTTGTTGTTCCAGTTCTGTCACATTTGGCGTGCTGGTCTGTCTCTTGACTTTTGAATGTTTTGGAAGATCAAGCTCCTCAAAACTCTTAAATTCTGGAGGCCTGCAAAGAAGAAATCACTGACATTTCTAAAATCCAGAACACAGTTTAATGATCAACTTTTGTAATTTGATTTCACACTAGGAAAAAGAAATATGGAAACGTGTTTGGAAAAGCACTCGGCCTTCCCAGCCACTGACTGGCGCGAGCCTGGATTAAGGAAGTTGCAGTTAAAAGCATCTTGAGGTCACCAAGATGGTGAAGGCTACTACAGCTTAATCCCTTGTTGTGGTATGATTTCAAGGATACATACTCTTCTGTGCCACTGATTCTTAAGAAATCCAGTTGTTCGACCATTGCTCCAGAAATTAATGTCTGAAATGAAGGAGAGGAAAGAAGGTGAGAGAGAAATACTAAAAGTTAATAGCGACATTATAGGTGTTGGGCAGGAAGATCCAGAAATGGGAACACATGGAACCTATTCCCTTCCAGTAAAACACTAGCCTGTGTACTGGGGAGGATAGAGTGCTGAACTAGGACTCAGAAGATCCAGGTTCTAGTAGCCACATGGCCATGAAGTTTGCTGAAAGGTTTTGGGCCAGCCACAGATTGCTGTGAGGATCAACTGGAGAGGGGTGGAACCATGTAAACTGTGCTGAGTTCCTTGCTAAAAGAAAAAAGAAAATTTTAAACTGAGAATGAAGGTTTCTTGCTGGTCAACAAGAACGAATGTCTTGCCACCTCTGCTTATTAGATCTGGAAAAGCATCCCTTTGGCCTCCCTCATGCTGACCTAATTTAGGTTCCTTCTGCACAACAAGTTGCATACCAGTTCTATGTGGCAATTTGCAAGGTGCACATGCTTTGGAGTAGAATGGAAAGAAGAACCTCTGATGGTCAAAGTGGGGACCTCTTGAACAAAATTCAGGGACTAACAGTTATGAACTGTACAGAAAGTCCAGATATGGGCTAGTGCAGTGGCGTACGGATTGCAGATAGCTGCAAAATGTTTGATGTTCTGCTCTTAACATGACTCCTTGAAATCGGAGACCTAGATGATCTTCTAGCCTTCTGCAGAGAGGAGGTGAAGAGAAAAGAAATCAAATGACGAGATCTCCAGACCTCAGATATCTTCACACAAAGATGCTGTTGCTTGCAGAAAGCTAGTTGGCAAAAGCCAGATCCTTCTACTGTGATATTTAGACGGAAGTCAAATCCTTCCTTTGTAGTATTCTAGCTGACCTTCAAGCTAGAAGGCGACACTATTTCAGAAGATAGACCTCCAGACACCTCTAGAAAGCCACTTTCTTTTTTCGTATGTGTGTGTTGTGCTTCTTCTTACAACATATTGTGCAAACAGCTCTGGCATTATCTGACTTTCCTGGTGCCGTACATGTGGTTTCTTTGTTTCTTTATTTCTTTATTTTATTTGTTTTCCAATTTATATCCTGCCTTTTTCCCACAAAGGGCTCAAGGCAGTTTACATCTCCTCCTCCATCTTATCCCCACAACAACAACCCTGTGAGGTAGGTTGGGCTGAGAGTCTGTGACTGGCATGGCCAAGCAGGGACTAGAACCCAGATTGTCTGAGTCCCAGTCCCATGCTCTTAACCACTACACCACACTGGCCACACTGGTTTATGTCTGAGTCTTCTCCCCAGTCCCCTCAAGCTAGATTCTCTGCCCAAATGCAGTTCTATCAAGAACAATGTTACACTTTCTTGTGTTAGTATTTTACTAGGTGTGCATATTATTTCCAATTAATTTATATAATACTTAAAAATAATCTCTAGGAGAAAAGATGCATTTACATTGAATAATTTACACTGAATAATTCTACTAGTGGGAAACCCATTAGAACGGGTTTCCTAGTAGTAAAGAAAAAGCAATATATAAGTACAGTAATACTTTGAACTTTTATAAAATATATTTGGATAGCAATGCTTCCATAATAGGACAGCAAGCTGCCTGCGAGTGCAGTTTGCTGTGGGTTCTTTTTTGCTGAGGTTGTTCTTCTCTGTTTAATTTGTATAATCCCCTTAAGCACAAATTATGATAAAAGAATTACAGGCTGCAAATGTGAAAATTATTGCGGCTAGGGCAGGAAACCTTATAAATTCTGCAGCTGAAATGTTTTCATGCAAATATTGCAAGCAAAGATTATACTGCTCTCCCATGAATTAACACCTAAAAATCTAAATATACACACACACGAGCACATGCGCACACACACACACACAAACTTCCATATGCACACAAATGCAAAAAGCTCGAAATTTATCATGATGAAGCAGTATATATTCCCTTAATAGATTATGCATTATTGGCATTTCACAATCTTAATATTTCAAAGTTTCCCTCTTTGCTTTAATGAAATGGACGATGTCCAAAACATGACAGAGGATTAATTTGGGCAATTAATGTTCAAACATTAGCAAAAGGAAATGCAGCATTATTAAAATGTAGGGTTCATGGGCCAGGGGATAATGCCAGTATGGCTCCAGTGACCAGTCTAAAATTCCACTCGGATGATTCTGCAGGCACATAGGAGCCAGCTCTTTTGGTACTGAGTCCTCTCCTTGAACCATGACCTCCGAGTTTCTCCTTTTGGGGACAAGGGGTTCGGGTTGCAGGTGGGGTCCGTGATGGGCTATGGCTCACGACGGGCAGCACAACTGAGAGGCCAAACTACATGGGTTCTGTAACTCATCCTCCCAGTGTTTCTATTTTTAGTTGGAAGTCGCTCCAAGATCTCTGGCTTGGTTGGAATCACCCAGCACGGGGATGGTGGCAGGGCAGTGTGAACTTAACGGATCTACAGAGCACTGCCACAAGCTGTTATTTGCTGCCCAGCGGAACAAGTTCTGCTAGACTTTCCTAGCAAGACAAACCCGGGCTGCCCATTTCCCAACAGACACACCGCACGAGCAGAGGGAAAATCAGGAGATCCAATCAGAGATGACGAAAGCATCCTGTGATTGTGTGCTAAATAGCCTTCTCTGTGTTGTGTTTGCTTTCAGATTTGACTCACTCAATGAACGGAAGAACAAGAAAACTCCATGAACACATTTCATCCCGACAGGACCCTGCTTTAATTAGAGTCACTGTGAATCAGCAAACACCACCAACAAAACCCTCTGGTTATGTCACATATCAAAATGTTCATCCCGCTTTTTTTCCACCGTGCAAAATATGAGATGAGCTCCTGAGGCTGTTTCAGGCATTTATTTACTTAATTTGCATTCCTTCTTTCTGCCAAAATAAGGGTGCTCATGGCAGGTCACAATGAAATCCAGATTAACACCATCTGAATTTAAACACAGCATAAATAATTTTAAACACAATTAAACATAGAACAATAAAAGAAAAGAACATTGCTGCCCTTCAGCAGCAGAATGGTTTATATGTCCAAGGCCTGTCTGAAAAACGATATATTTGCCTGCCAGTGGAAGGGCAACAGAGAGGGGACCAATCTTTCTTCCCTTGGCAGAGGGTTCAAGAGCTAGAGGAGACCTCATCTCAGGACCCCACAAACAACCCTCAAATGGTGGCAGAAGTGAGAGAAGGCCCTTTAAGTCAAGTTCTTAACACCTGGAAAGGCTCATAGGGCCCCAGGCCATATAGGGTCTTATAGGTCTTGAGAAGCACTTTGAACTGTGCTCAGAAGCAGACCAGTATCTAGTGAAGCTGTTGTTGGATACATCCTGTGCTGCATTTCTCTGACAGAAATGTTATGATTAAATGAGATGATCAAGCACAAATGGTAGATCATTGGGATAAGGAGCCACACTTGAAGGAGAAAAGGAAAATTTTATCCATTATCCACATGTATCCCAAATATTTTAACAACATTCCATAGGTTCTCTTTCACCTCAAGTCCTCCAAGTTATAATCTTTCCTATGGAATGGAACCCTGGCTCTGGCACTGCAAAGAAATGTATGGTGAAGAGAATGGACTGAAGGCCTCTTGTGTGCCCAAAGTTCTGTGAATGGTGGGAACCTTGCCAAGTTTAGGGTCACACTGCAATTATAAAAGCAAATTTGATGCACACGCATTGTACAATGACGCACAAGGATGGAAAACAAACCTTGACAACTTCTACAACAGTGCACAGTTATTTAACTTTAGTAATATCTAACTTTCAGTCATCCTTTCTCAAAGATGTAAAGAATATATTATGGCACAAAGGCTAGGGACATCTTCAGCATCTTACTCGAAGAGCTCAAAGCATAAAAGGGATTTCAGTCAAAAGTAGTCCAATGGCAAGCTGGCTTGAAAGGTTCCTGAGTGGAGGTGGGAGCTTTTCCCCCCACCTTTTTTGAAGTTAACATCCACCCTGAATAAGAATTACAACATAAATAGCAGCCATTGCCAAGGAGATGAAGTCTTTTTCTAAAGCACTTATTAATTATTAAGAAATTCTTCAGGGAGAGGCCAGTGCAGAGAGCAACTGTCCTCCAAGGACTCTGAAATAGCCCAGCTTTAAAAGATAATACAAGGGCACACTTTGTAACAGATGTCTGAAAAGATATGACAGCTTGTCCTTTTAATCAGATAAAACAATACTAAAAAAGGCAAGCAAATTCCCCTGTGTGCACCGAGATAGGAAACTGCATGCACAAGTGTGCACAAGCATAGACAATATTTGACTGCGCAATTTTGTCACAGCAGGAGCAAGATGACTGTAATTCAAGCCATCAGTCACAGGGCCACAGATGTATGGATAGATGCATAAGCACAGGTGGCCGGGATGAGCATCCCCTTTCATTCTCAGACCTGTATTCCCTCCAACAACACAACACCACGGCAGATGCAAAACGAGCACCGTACCTGCAGTCTGTCTACATGAACCTTCACGCCTCCGACAACACCTTTCTTAAAGGTGGCCAGCATGTCAAGGATGGGATTGAATCTGCTTCCTCTGAAGATGTGAAAACGAGAAAAGTTTCAGTACAACAAACTTAAACTGTTCTGCAAATTGCATGTGTAAATGCTGAAAATGGAATGCCTTACCTTATGTTATCCTCCCGGATAAGGACGAGGAACAAGGGGCGGCTGTGCATTTTCCAGTACTGCTTAATGAACTGCAAAGCATTCTGGGTAAACAGAAAAAGTGGGGGTGGAGGTGGAAGGCTGCAAAGATGACATGGTGACTGCAACAGACACACGGAATCAGCGAAACGAAGCACGGGTGGTTTCCGTGCTGCATTTTAAACCTCCCCAAAGTAGCTTGGGCTTGGCCCCATATGGGGGTTCCTGGGGATGATGCTGTGATGTGGAAACAAAACCTGCTGGGTAGGTTTCACTAAACGTGAACCACCAGCCACTCACAGAACCAAGAAAGAGAAGAGAAGTTACAGAGCAGAAACATTTGGTTGCGTTGCTTCCAAAATACCCTTAACGAGCGAGCAGATGCTGAATGCAGCTCAGGGAAATCTCTTAGCAAGAGCTGCCTTTCAACTGCTCTCCTCTCCACACTTCAGCCAGGGAAGGCCCCTTCCGTCATTGCCTTTTGGTCTTATCACCTGCCCATCACTTCGTCACTTCCCTTGCCCACGAATAAAGTTCTGAATAAAATTCTATGGAAATACGCGCTGCAAGCGGCATGCAAATTCAACATCTTTGCTCCCCATATACTGCCCAGCCTTTCCAGCTCTCTGCTTTATTGCCCTTTCAGAGCTTTAATTCATTTAATATTGGGTGACCACCTTGTGATACTTTTCTGCTGTTCATGTTGCTATTTAACAGCCCATTGAACCTCTTCAATCAATGTTGTCTAGCTTCGTCTTTAGCCGACATATGATTCTTCATTTAGGGCCAGTTGCAATGAAAGTGTCCTACACAGAAGCACTGTTCTCTAGGGGAATGCATGCAAAACTCACAGATTTTAAGGGGATGCAAAATGCAGGGAAAATTGCGGTGTTGAAAATGACATGTGCCGCTCAACTGAAGGCAGATTTAACCACAGTAAGACACACTGCGCTCAGTGAGGGTTATGCTCTTACTTTTACGTAAACACGCCCAGAATTGCAATCTCAGACCGGACACACACTGATAAAGGGTCTGACAGACTAAATCCTCAATTCTGGAAAATAAAACATTGAAAAAATACCTTAATGTCATCAATCAGCATCATAACATCCTGGGACATATAGAAATCACTCAGGTCAAAGATGATGGGATAGCAAACCACAGTTTTGCCCAGAATTCGATATATCTACAGAGTGATAATTAAACAGAAGTAATGTATTAAACATACTGGAAACTGGAAAACGAATCTTTGTTTTTTATGGGAGAGGAAAAAAATCTATATTCTATTTAAAAGCTAAATCCAGTTTATGAAAATTTGCTGGTTCTAATTATTAGCCACTCAAGCTATGAAAAATTACCAAAAGGTTTGGCGGTACCTTAAACAATCAAGTGTTTATTGCAGCATTAGCTTTCATAGGTAAGCACTCCGTTCAGCATACATATGAAAGACACCATGAAAGGCAATGTTTTTTAATCCAGCAACCAATGCAACTTGGTGCCTTCTGAGCATGGCTGGTTGAGGCCTGCTGGGAGTTTTAGCACAACACATCAGGAAGGGCCCTTTAATGCAAAGGATATGATAAACTTATATCAGTGAAAACAGCAATACCTGGAAGTAAGCTCTACTGAACTCATTGGAGGTTACTTGTGACTAGTGTTATACAGGAAGGGAATGCAAGTCAATTTCCACAGAATAATTTCGATATTCCAACATTGACACTAGCTACAGAAGTAGGGAAAGTTTCCCTGCGAGCACCTTTGATGTTCCGAGGCAGCCAATTGGTCGGTCCGGTCTTCCTGAGAGTCCCAGTTTGTCGTTGACCCCCAGATGGAAGTAAGCCTGAAAGACAGTGCAGGACACCAAGCTGAGTGCACGGACAAGTCAGTCCCGAGAGCACACCTGGAAGAAGGCTGTTCTTTGGGCTGGGCCGGTGAGGACAGCAAAAGCCTAAAGATTTTTTTAAAGCCTCTAAGCAATCAGAAATACCTTCAAGCCAAATAAGGATATATATGTTCTCTGAGACAAGAGATGACAGGAGAATGTGAACAGGAGAGGGAAATGATCTTGAACACATACTCCCAAACCAACCTCCCTCCCTCCCTCCCTCCCTCCCTCCCTCCCTCTCGCTCCAGTTCATACTTCCTGCACACAAGATAGCTGCAGTGAACACATTAACTCTTAGGGCTCTAGCCAAAGCAATCCATCTGCTGCTTTCTGAGCCAAGCAGACCGCTGGGAGCACGGTCAATGGCGCTACTCTACAGTGACCTTTTCAGAAATTAAAGGTCATCTCGCTGCAAAGACTAGGAAAGGAACATGCCTGCTCTTCCACACTGGGAGACTGTGGAGCAGCTTGGAAAGAAGTACAAGCACACAGAATGCTAGAAACTTTTGTGAGATGCAAAGCGGGCTAAAAGGAACCTGTTTGCACTTGTCATGGCTTCCCCACCCCCTTTCTTCAGCAATCGTGAACAGCTCTCTCCAGTTTGACAGCTAGTGACAGCCCAAGCAAAATACTGAAGGGACTGCCATTTTGTTGCCTCTCTTAAAAAAAAAAAAAATGCACCCTCGAGCTGCACTTTTTTTGTTGGACTTCCACGTTTGCGCCTCATCACGGGTCCAAGGTGTCGTGCTCTGAGTGGGCAATATGTCTGCCGTCCAAGTGAAAGGGGCATCCTTGTGGGCATTCATCCAGAGAGGCTGCCAAAACCTTACTTGTGACTTCGCTTTTTCTCGACAGCTGTCCAAAGGCGACCCGTCATGAGCAACCAAAGCCATGCGTAATCGTTGCTTGCCGCTCCCTGACTGCATACATGTTTGCAAGACTAGCGAGTTAACTAGGATGAAACTAAGCACTAATTGATTGACCATGGGGTTAAAAAAAAAAATCCAACAAATGCCTTACTTTCACAAGCTCATGCTGTGCCCATATCTGGATGGGTTCAACTTGCTGAGGAGTCTGGGTTTGGATTCCGTATGTGTTCAGGAAAACCTGCAGGCTGCATTTGAAACAAGGAAAAATGTTACAATGAACTTGAACAACAACAGAACTGGAAATGTTTTTAAACAATCGTGTAATCCATGTCCAGCTGTGGTAACAGTTGCCTAGTTTGAGACTTTCAGGAAGGGCATGCTACTGATTGGAATTCAGAGCACATGCAAAGGGAATCAAAATCTCCTACCTGGAGAACGATTGCCTGGCGACAGTGACACATGCACTGGGAACTTCCCGATTAGACTTCTGTAACGCGCTCTACGTGGGGCTACCCTTGAAGACGGTCCGGATACTTCAATTGGTGCAAAACAGAGCTGCCAGGTTGCTGACGGGGACTGGGCGTTGTTCTCATATAACCCCAGTTCTCCGTCAGCTTCACTGGTTCCCCATTAAAGTCCGGGCCCAATTCAAGGTGTTGGTTATCACCTATAAAGCCCTCAACGGCTTGGGACCTGGTTATCTAAAGGAATGCTTGTGCCCATATATGCCCTCCCACCCCTTGAGATCGGCAGTAGAGGCCCTTCTCCGGGAACCCTCCGTGAAAGATATTAGGAGGGTGAGTACCTGGAGGAGGGCCTTCTCTGCAGTGGCGCCCCACCTATGGAATGCACTCCCCAGAAAGCTCCGCCTGGCGCCATCGTTATTTGTTTTTCGGCGCCAGGCCAAGACCTTTTTATTTAAAAGTTATTTTAATTGTTAATTTATGAACTGTATTTATTGGGTTTTTATGTATGTGCCGAGATGTTTCTGGTTTTTTAAGTCTAATTATATAACTTTATTTATGTCTATTTATTAATGTTGTAAGCCACCCCGAGGCTTTTTGCGAATGGGGCAGCATAGAAATGGTTTAAATAAATAAATAAATAACATTAGTAGATTTATACCCCTACACTGCTAGAGCAATGCAGGGAACCCATGGGTGGTTCTTATCCAAATTCAGACCTAGATTAAGAATTCTTTAACTCATTTCAGAGGTTACTACTGGAGCAGTGATGAACTGCTGGAGCTAGAACCAGGTGCTTGAGTTGGATTGCAAAGCACAGCAAGCAGAAAGCACTGCTCTACTGACCAGGAAAAGGCAAAGACCAAGCTTCTAATATTTACTCCACAGTAGGTCTGGCCAATCCAAAGACTTTACAGCATGTGCTAATCACAAGAATTATGCAGCCCATCCTGCCTGAAGAAGGGCTCTAAGGCCTGAGCAACTAGTCATGAAATTTCCAAATCAAACCCTAAGAGAGAATTGTCAAGGATCTGAGAGGTTTACCGTTGGCTTTCGGCGATCAATGCAACATGGACCACCACGTCATTTTCTAGAGGACCCTAAAAGCATAAAGAGTAAAACCAGACATTTGTATTTGTGGAATTTGCTTGCTGATCGTTAGCAACAGTAAAACACAAAGCCCGTGTGAAAAATAACGATTCATTAATATGACTGGCACACTCAGGTCATATTGCTGCTTTCCTTCACTTTTTATTGCCTACTAATCAATTTGACAGTGTGGACAGACAAACGGAGCATGAGAGAAGTAACACACATAAATCTCAGTGCCACCAAAGGTGCTGCGATGCAAGTACATTCTTAAGGCCTGCGATGCTGAGATGTTGCAGGCAGCTTCCTTCACTTTTTTTTTACTGTTTTGCAATGAAGGCAGGAAGGGAGTCACTAACACCTGATTTATTTGAACTGGCTCGCAGCGTAAAAACAACCCGTTTTCAATTAATCGAGCAATGTAAGTCATTCTGTAGCCATTTGAAGACAGAACTCTGGATCTAAACATGTTCAGAAATATGACTATATGATATTCTTTCAGCATGAAGGGATTTTCTTTGGAAATCTGCAGCCTATTTTGGCATCAACAACACAATCATAGGCAGAATCTGTCTTCTGATGGAACCCCCTCATGAACGCCACATGCGGATGACCCTATCTCAGCACAAGAAAAACTTCTCCCACTTCTGCAGCCACCTTTAAAATATATACCCTTATTTAAAATACGCCTTTTCCGCTAGGGTTATTAGGTGCGAAACAAAACAGATCAAATATACCGGGGGGGAAATAAAAAGAATGACACACACTATGCTATTAAAGAGAAATAAAACAAGAATGCTTCTTAAGATTGCTGTTGTTACTTCAAAAAAGGCTGAAGACAGAGGAATTGCAGACCAAGCCGAGGTCTTTGGGGAAGGCCCGGTGAAGAGCCCTCAACGTTTCAGGAGGAAGTCCAGCCCCATCAGGGGAAAGACCACCTGTCAACCCCCTGGTTGGAGCTAGGGGCAAGCTGCAGCCCATGGGATGGAGAACACAAGGACCTCGGCCACCTCAACACAGGGGGTGACTGGCTTCCAGCCAGGCGGCTCTGTGTTTGACTTCCAGGAGAGCCAGGCAAAACCGCATGCTCTAGAACAGGAAAATCACAGACATATGTTTGGGTGATTTCCTACAGTTATTAAGGATTTTTTTTTTTTAGTATTTGCCTGGCCTGACATCAGGGCTGCTAGTTTTTGTTGTAGAAAAGCCACTCAAACCCTGAGGTTACAGAAGGGTTCGGTGTCTCTATATAGTGGACCAATCTTCTTGAAAAACATATAGAGATAAAGGACAACAAAATCTGGATTTTTAATAGGATATGCACACCCTGTTTTGCTATTTTCTCTTGTATTTTCATAGGTAATGAGGATGATGATGATATCAGCATTTAGAAAAACAGAATTGAGAAGAATCAGGGGGATGGACACCATCTGTCTTCATAATTATTTTAATGCTGCCTTAGATTGCTTTTGATACTTTCAATTTGTTTTGATTTTATGGTACATATCACCCCAAGCGCATTACCTAATTTGGAGGGAGGAAATACATCTAATAAACTAATTAACAGCTAAAACATCTGCAGTCAAGAGTGACATCTACTTTGGTCTAATAATCAGAGTTTACTTTCCCAAACAAGGATATATAGAGAAAAATAATTTAGGTAGTTTTAATAGACAGATGTTGTGAAGGCTAGAAATCTGGTAGAGGTGTTGCCCCAAAATAAATGGCTGCTGCTTTTATTTCTCATTTAAATCTTTTTGCTGTTGAGCAGGATTTCATGGATTACTGCACTTGATGAAGTACTTTATCAACAAGGTGCTGCAATCTTTTCTCCAAGTGACTTGATGCTTCAGTTATTTATATTTTAGAGTGCCTGCTTGTGTGAAAAGAGGAGCAAGGAATACTTCAAGCAACCCAGTTCACTGCAATATGCAACTGGAATCTTGCGTCTTTCTATTAAGGAAGAAGAAAATCTTTTCAGTTTCTTAGAAAGGGGAAAAAAGTTTTAAAAAGCACCTAGAAACTTTCAGAATATAATTCAAGATGATGCTGAGGAAGAGGAAGAGGAAGAGGAAGAAGATTAACCCACAAATCTGGTATCGATAAGCCAGTAGATGCAGAATCCAGGAAATTATGGCCACATCAATGAAGGAAGGGATCCTGACAAACACAACTGGAAGGCCAGTTGGTAAGAAAAGTAATATGGTAAGCAAAGGAAAGCAGAACCCAGCCTACTCGCAAGCTACACAGGCTGATTCAAATCCAGTGTCCTGCTTCTAGACACAACCTGGGGAAAACCAGTGGGAGGCTCCCGCCACTAAGCCTTACAACCGTGTGCGTGTGCATGCTCATGTGAGGGGTGAGTCGGGGTGCAGATATTCTCTGGGACTGTGTCCAGTAGAGGAAAGGATTACACATCCTCTCCCTTAGGCCGTGATGAACCAGGGAGGGACAGGACCCCTTGGTAAATAAATTAAACACCTGACAGTTTGTAATGAAGCGGTCAATGTTCCATACAGTTTGAGCTTTCGAAAATCACATGTGTCCCCCACCTTTTCAAGACCAGGGCCTCTGTCTACTGCTGAAGCATAGTCCACCACCGTAAGCACCTCTCTTGGAATTGCTGTGAGTGAAGGTGAGATCTCATGGACCAGTCACCTGTCACTGCACGAATACTTTCCTGGAACTACTGATCAACAACCAATGGAGATGTATAGCTATTTCCTAAAGCATTTTAATGGGATGTTAATCTCCTTTAAGTACTATTGTCTTTAAGTACGAGGTAAGTACCATCGTCTATAAGTATTCAGTGTCCAGAGCACTGAATATTGATCCAGTGCCCCTTAACAGATAAGAAAACAGACTGGCTTATTTGTGCCAATATTGGTTGTAGTTCTGCCTTGTGCAGGTTTCATTCTCAGTATTACTTGGTACCACAGAGTAAAAAAAAAAAAGGTACAAATAAGCCAAAATATGCTGAGATATTTGCAGTTTTACATGATGACATACACACAGCAGTACCAAGGAAAAATGATTTTAAGGCAACGTGAGAGAAATGTAAACCTACAATTTCGGTATGCACACAGAAAGAATATAGGGTTTCTGTAGTTCTGCACTGTGGTGTTTTATGCGTTCGTGAGTGTGCTAACATTGAACAGAATCTGTCACTTTGCTGCATCAACTTCTACAGGCTTCAGTGGTTTAGCTTTAGCTGTAGTAACTGCTAATGCATTTCATCAAGATAATACTGCATTTACAGGCAATCCTTCATAAATCACTCAACTAGACCATATTTTTCGTACTATGAGATGCACCCCCCCCCGCATAAAAATAATCTTAAAGGAAAATATATGGGATCCCAATTAAAGAATGCCAAAATACAGTGCTGTGCAGTGCTCAAGGATTGGTTGGGGTTTTGGTTGTTTCATTTTGTGGCAGACATAGAAGTTTTGCCATCCTGATAGAACTGTAATGCATTCTCACTGGGTTTTATTCCTAAATCCTGGTAGTTTCACTGGAACTGAATGTTTTCCAGTATATATATTAAGGCACCTGGAGACCAAGAGCATTCACATTACTGTATTCTTGGTTACTCTATATGGATGTAAAAGGTGGACAGTAAAGAAAGCTGACAGGAATAAAAGTGATGCATTTCAAAAAGAAGAACTTCTCTGGACTGACAGAAAGACATAGAAACATAGAAACAGAGCAAGTCAGAAGGGGCCTCCCAGGCCATCTAGTCTGACCCCTGGCTCCAGCTGGCTCCACTCATGACATGCCCACCATCTGCATGTCCAGACAAGATCAGCAGGCGGCCAACCTGAAGGCAACCAAGGTGGCCAAGCCCAAGGAAAGCGAATACATTTCAAGCCATGGATCTGGAAAGCAGCCAGTGCAGCTTATAACACAACTCACTTTTAATCCTAAAAAACTGCAGAGACTAGCTCAAGCAATATGGTTCTATGCTTTATTTTTTAAAATATTATTTTAATAATGCGTGTTAGCTGCCTCAAATTTTGTGGAGATGAAGTATAAATGCTCAAATACATAAACCAGACTATTGACAAATCCTAAACATACAAAAAGTCCCTTGCTACTCTAAGAAATCTTTGGCAACATCAGGTATGGTGAAGAAAGCCTGTAACTCAAACACATGGGTTATAAAGCAAGGTTAAATGTAAATGAACTTTGAACAGCGAAATCATTGTGGAGAGAAGGAAAGGAACTTTTATGTCTTATATATTGGATTTGTGGTTCTCTCCATTTTATGACTGAAGGTAAAAAGCTCTAGTCAAGATATTTTATGGCACTGGCTGGAAGAAACAAATTAGCATGCGCCTTCTTTGCATTTATTGTGATATAATTCCATGATGCACACACATAAGGTGTGCTGCATAATGGAATCACTTGAAACCTTAATGGGTTTAAAGGCTGGGTCATTTCTTAAAGTATTTTTCACCGCTTTCCAGGGCCACACCTTCACAAAGCAGCATGCAGGAAAGATCACAGGCGGACCTAAAACGGAACAGCTGTAGGCGCAACCATATAACATTCTTTGCCGATCTGTTTTGACTGCATAAAGCAATTGCGAATTCAATGCTGTAACAGAAAGATTCCCACTGCTTACCTAAATGCCTGCATGGATGGGGTTCGACATACATGAACAGAAAGGGAGTTCTACAGCACTGGGGATCAGGGAGAAGACCCCACTTCTTGCACACACTGTAACAGAGCTTGCCAGTGAACGCTCGAGAGAGACCTCTGCCATGCATCCTGGCATGATTATATGGGTAGACAAGATCCTTCAATCAGTAAGGTCAAGACCAGCCACGGGGACTGGAAGCTTACTGGCAGGCAGAAAAAAATGGCTGTTCTACTACCCTTGACATGGGATCTTGCTGGTCCAGCTCTGAGGAGTGGGTGTTGCTGAGAGGGTGAAACAGAGATTCTGCTCCTATCTGTGGCAAGGGGCAGGTGTGCGTGTGTGTGTTTCTGTTCAACTTGTGCTGTGAGTCTCCATAAGGTTTCATGTTTTTTAACATCTGGGTGAGAGCAATATGCTGATAATACCCAGGTCTGTATCAGCTTGTACAAGTCTCAAGATGTTTATGGCAGTACCTGGGGAACGTTCTGTGACACAAGAGGAAGATAACCTTCTGCTTCCCTTTCCATGGAGATGTGACTGGAGCTTACATTTTTTTCAGTATCAATTCATGAGCCCAGATATTTGAATGGGCTGATCTGAGAGCCTTATATTTTTTATCTGCTACTCTGTTTTTTGGTTTTATCATGATGCTGTTTTATTCTCTACTGGAGGGTGGTTTTGATCACAGTCTCTCTTATATACTATCCTAGTACCAGCAACGAAGAAGAGAGGTTAGTATTTTTTTCATAAATAGTAATAAATAATTTAGTGTTTTTAGCGGCTGTAAGATGCTTTGATTTTTTTTTTGGAGGGGGATTAGGCAGGCTATTAACATATATTAGATAAAAATAGAATAAAGTATCTGTTTAGTTCCCAGTGGAAACCTGAGCTTTTCTAAGGCAGATGCGTCAGAAGGGCAATCCAGGGCAATTGCAAACGCTACCTAACTGTCCCCCAAAGGTAGACTAGAACTGTGTACTCTTATCCGTACTATTTCATTTCTATACCAACCAATAACCAACATTTTCTGGGTGGGTCGCAGCAATTAAATGCAGACCAGCATTTTCCGGAATAGAAATTCATGCTCCGATTCCAATTACTGGAGGAAGCATAACCTGTTTTTTGATAGCTTCACAGAATCACGGAATGAAATAGTAGAGTTGGAAGAGGCTCGAGGGCCACCAGGTCCACCCCCTTGCTCAGGGCAGCACTCCAAGTTAAGCCATCCCCTTCAGATGGCTGTCCCACTGCATCCTGAACGCCTCCAGTGCAGGAGAGCCCACAACCTGCCCAGGTCTTTGGTTCCACTGTTGTATTGCGGTAAGTCAGGAAGTTCTTCCTGACATTCAGCCTGGATTTGGCTTGCTGCAACTTGAGCCTGTTCTTCCGTGCCCTCCACTCCGAGATTATCAAGAAGAGATCCTGGTCTTCCTCTCTAAGGCAACCTTTCAAGGACTTGAAGAGTGCTACCAAATCTCCCCTTAGTCTTCTCTTCCTCACAGGGCTTTGTTTCTAGTCCAAATAGTTCCGCTTCCAAGATAACCACCAAAATAAAAGGTGCCAGTTATTAGAAAAGGCTTTCTCTAACAGCAATCTATGACACAGCAAAATGTGGGTATTATTAAATGGTTTTATTTCTAATGAGAATTACTTTAACAAACCCCCATTAATGAATAGGATTGTTCTTTTTTAAGTGTTACATTTGGGCTGATTGATTTTGCTTCTACTAGCCTATCTAATGTTATATACATTGAGATGACTAAATGGATTTTTTAATTTGCTTTTGAACAAAATGAGATGGTTTAATTTGATATAGTTTGTGGAGGAAAAGGAACAAAGCTCTTTAAGAATTGAAGTGGCTTTTGGTTTCTAAAGATATAATTATGTGAAATGTGTTATGCTCCTGTTTCAGATTCAGATTCTATTTTTTGGCGTGTTTCTCAGCACTTCAAAGCAAAGTGGGGCAGGAGATTCCAGCTGTACACTGATTATGCATAAATTAGTTAACAGCACAATCTTATGCATGTCCACTCAGATGTAAGTCCACTGAATTCAATGGCATTCACTTCCACATAACTGTACACAGAACTGCAGCTTAAGGTGGATCAAATTGTACTAGCACACATTGAAATTAAGTACTGTAGTAAATCCCAGAACATTGAATCAAAGTAAGAGAATATGATTTAGAGATCGAAGCAAATGAAAGGTGGATGGTATTATTGTCGCAAAGAAAGGAAATGGAGCAGGTGTGACCACAGCCAGATGAAAAATAATCACGTGGGCATGCTTTGCAGACACTGAAGCGATCCCACAGCCTTGGGTTTCCCAATTCTAAGACTGAAAACAATTATTCTGTGCGATCATGTGATACATGCAGGCATCTGAAAGGAATGACAATGGGCCAGTGGGTGGCTTCGTTTCCACCCAGGGTTGGACTGGATGAGAGTTCTCCTTCAAACATACAGGAAACAGCACACAGCTGCCTCCCATCCCAACTCCCTGGCACGCCTGCCCCCCAGACACCATGTCCACACAGGGGAGGCAATGTGTAAATACAGTTGATGGGCTTAGGATAACGTCATGTGTTCTGCATGCAGCAACCTCAACACAAATTTCAAGCATGGCTCTTTCTCTGAGGATGGAAGGAGCTCACTGGTGAATCTGACCCTTCCAACTAACAGCCAAATGCAAGCCATGCTGATCTGGTTTTGTTACAAGGTTCTTGGCGACTTTGGTGGGTGGAGGGAAGAAAGATTAATAAGCTACAGGATGTGTGTTAAAGGTGATTGTCAGGGTCGAGACCTTTGCCTTGAGCCTACCTGCACAGGGGTTCTCTCACCCTCTCCAGTTCTTCTTTGACCACAGTCTGGCTGGCTCATTCTGGCAAGTCAAGTTTGACTTCCCAGGCAGATGATACACCTACTGTTCAAGCTCATGGGGAGGGTCTGCCGGTTTATAAATTGCCTCATCCTGGGTCTATTCTAGCAGCCAAAATAACCACAGTCCACACAATTCCCTCTAATTTTTTATGCGTTCATTTGGAACTCCTAGTCTTTTTCATCCTGTGCAGGTCCCAGTATAGACAAATGCAGCATTAATGGCCTAGCGAAATTTGAAGGATCAGCAACCTTCTCAATGGTGCCATTTTAAAATAATCATCTGACAAAGTCAGCTTATCAAATGTATTCATACCTGATTTGAGAATCTCATGCTAACATTCCGTTGATCTTGGGAAGGTATGAAACGCTTCACTGGATCGATATCTTTAGCACTCACTAAACCGTCAACTGAAAGCAAACCACCAACAATTCGTCACTTGTAGACTGCTAACAGAAAGCATCTGTCACTATTAGGCATTGCTTTATGCAAGAACAAAGAGCAGAATCGGAATTTGGTGGGTGGGAAATAATCGGAGAGATCATAAAATGTAGAAGCTGGGGTCTGGCTTATTCAGCACATCTGGAGGTATTTTTTGCCTGGATGCGTAGTGTTATCACACAAGATGCTCATGCAGGAATAGTATGCAGATGACTTCAGACTAGCTACAAGTAAGGGGCAGCCCATCTGGATAGAAACTTGTGCCTAAGTCACCTGAAAGGGCATTCTCCAGACTAAATTCCAGTTGAGACGTGATGATCTTGATGTGGTCCAGATGTTCTGTGCTACAGACGCCATAATCTCTGACCACTGGCCATACTGACTGGGGCTTATACGAAGATGTTGTCAAAAACATCTGGAGGGCACCAGGCTCCCTACCGCTGCAATAGTGCTATCTACTTCCATACCTCTGTCCTCTACTCTCCCTTGTACATCTGTATTTATTGCCAATGGCATCACTTGTAACTAGTTCAGATGTAAAGGGAAGCTGTGGAAGTGGAAAATATGGATAAACAAGTCATGCTATCAATGTCAAAGCCAAACACTGATAAGGGAGGTATGAAACAAGAGTGAGTGGGCAAGCCATTTGTGGCCTAATAAACTATGGTTATCAGTGGGCCAGTAAACTGTGGTTTATCAGCTCAAGAATATTATATCCAAACTGGGTTAAAGTGTTACATATCAGAATTGGCCTATATTAGCATATGTATGCACCAGTAATTACTTATACAGGTGAAATACTTCATTAAAGCCACACAAATTCAAGCTGTGTGTGTGTGGGGGGGGGATTTCAGAAAACATGGATCTTTAAAGTCTCTCTACTTACCAAGGAGTTTCGCAATGATATAAAGAGACTGCCCCCACAAAAAGAACTTTCCATCCCGTCCATGGTTGCTAGGAAATCGTTTCTGACTGCCAGGATTTTTCTTCTCTAGTTCAACAAAGTCAGCTGGCACATAATAATACTTAGGTACAATGGGATAGCCTGTGAAGTTTTAAAGTACATAGTTAAAGATATTTAAAATGACATTCCTTTAAAACAGGAAAAAACTTACCACCGCAGGCAACCCAAATGCTGTAAATATTATCATTCCTTGTTATCATTCCGTGCCACAGCCTGCCAAGAACAGAAACCGCTGCACTGAATGCAGGTTTATTTATGCCCTGTTTCTTCACTGAACAGATGCAGTGTCTATAAACTGGTTCTGACAAAATAGTAATTTTTGACAGATGGAAAAAACAGCACTTCTTTGAGACACTAATGTTGCTTTGGTGCTACAGAACAGAAAAGATGTTCAACTGCTGTTGGGAAAAGGGTATGAAAGCTTCAGGCTAGAATTAAAATGAACCTGAATCTTGAGCAGAAAAAAGGGGGTTCAGTATAAACACAATGTTTTAGCCACTTTCGATCAATTAGTTTATTACAGGAGTGGAAAATACATTAACTAGCTGTGAATTATCTATTATTACATTTAAGTTATTTTCCTCTACAATACAATGATACTTTCTAATTCTCATGTCCTATTTCAAGGTCTCCTGCAATGAGAACAAGGAATAAAATGGAGGATGGAACTAGTTATAATGGGAGGAACCATCCGCTTTGTACCTTCTGGATTGGAAGCAAACCCAGATGAGATGGTAGCCGGCTTATCTAACTTGCAATACAGGCAGGCAAGACTGAGAAAAATGAAGTCTTCACCTGCCTATAGTTTTTCCCATTCCAAATCCCCACCCCTCTATGCACACAGTGTTGTAAGCTGTTTTTCATTCATCTGTCCTCTGTCAATGAAAGCGGGTCGGGGGAGGAAATAGGATGACAAAAGAGGACAAGGAGGAGGTAAGTAAGGAGAAGTTCACCCTTTTCGGTCTCTCTAGACTACCCCTGCAAAATGCATACTTTATAAGGGAGCAGCCAGATTGCATTCTTATACCAGAACATCTACTAGCCCTAACCCTAAAATTGCTGTGTAAATTGAGAACCTATATATAATACAAGGCATTCCAAATCCAAGATATTTTATACCTTAAGACAGGAGTTAAATAAAAACTTTTTTTTACATTAAAAAGAAACCCCATTCTTGCTTTGCCCTCTTTAATGGCGCATTGGCATTCTTTGTCGCAATACTGATTATATAATGTGCCTTCATATATGCTTATTTACTGAGCTGAAACATTAATGCATAAAACCCACTGCAAGTGAGATGTTAAGACTATCATTGGATTGTAGGCACTCTTGTTCATTAAATGGTAATTCTTCCATAATATTATGGAATAACTGCATGGATTAAAATATCAAAGACAAGTCAGCATGAAATATTGTACACTAAAGCTGTTTTTACCAACTTTTAAAAATTTCTTTAAAAGGCAGGGGGTGGGGAAATAAGAAATTACACGAGAGCTATCTGGTAAATGAATTCTTTTTTATTGTCATTGCTGATACTGTGCTAACAAAAAAAGCATGGGGCAGAGAAATCAATAAGTTATACTTTGTTAAGAGGCCAGAATGAAGAATAAGAACTTAAAAGTATTTTCTAAAAAATGTACTGTACATCACAGAACTTTGTACTTAGGCTGCTTTGGAATGTGATGCATTCATTATCCTTCCGATCCAGGAGCAAGCGAGATAGATGACAAATATCATTTCTACTCACTCAAATCCTTTTAAAATCAATCAGGAGCAGTTTTAAAGCAGGAAAGTCATCCCCGAAAACTGTAATAAAGAGCTGTAATACATTTCAGTTGAAAGAAGTAGCTAAGATATCCAAGCAGGATACTTTTAAGTCCAGAAAAGAAAATTGTTTTTCAGTGAGCTGCAAAGAAACCTGGATAGGTATCTCAGAGGTTTCCTCTAAAATTTAGGAACTGAATGAGGGAACCAAAACAGTTTCTGTACTTGGAAAGTCTCACGCGTGAATAGGTGCTATAACAGAGGAGGGAGAAACCACCAGCAGAGAACCAGTGGGAGTAAAAAGCAATTTATCTCCTTAGCTACATCCAGGATCAATCTAAGCTGTGCTCACCTCTTCCCCAAATATACCAACGTGTAACCAAAACATTATTTCTGTGGCTAACAAGTTTTCTCTGCACCAAGATTTTTTTAAAGCCATGAAAGCCTTCCCATTTTTTAAAAAAACAGAGAGTCACTTAGCCTTCTCTAAGTGCAAGCTGTAAGGTCTCTCGTACAATTATGAACAGAAATCAGAGGAGGTGGGGGATGGATCCGCACACACCTAACATTTAACCTCTTTTGCTCAGCAGATGACGAACTCCATTTTAAGATGTGCCAAAATTCACTGGAGAAATTAAGTTTTATGTTCATGTCTGGCCTGCAGTTCTGCTCTTGTACATGAATGCCATTTTCCCAGGGATGTTATATGAACATGCTACATATCTGCAACATGTTTTAGGATTTCTCCTTGATTGACTCGCTAGAGTTCTGCTATGCCCAGTTACACAATGGTACAAACCTTCAGTTGACTGCTGTAGCAGTGGTTCCAGAAGCTGCTGATATTCTTTGACTTGTGCAGTATTACCTCTGAAAACGCCTAAAAGCAATCCAGTAACACTTAATTAGCTATGCATCATACATAGAGTGCTTAGGAAAAAAGCATCATTGCAAATATTTCAAACCACTATTAAATGGAAAGAAGGGCTCTTTCCTTTAAGCGCTTTTGTGGACAACTGTAGGCCGTTCAGAGGTAGACCAGTGCTCAACAGCTCTGGGCCCATGCTCGGTTTCGCCACCTCATCCCACCAGCAAAACACCTCTGCTCAGTTCCCTGGTCAGGGGGAGACAAAAGCCATCCCATCTGATGCACAGACTTTGGCTTTTCCATTCCCTCTTTCCAATTTTAGCCGCTTTAGACTAAGGTAGTGGGCAGCATATAAATGAAAGTATAAATAAATAAACTTTCATTATTCCCCTACCCAGTAACTCTATAAACATTTGAGATGGTTTATTTAAAACCGAGACCACAAAGCAATGCTAGATGAGATTTCGGCTACTTGTGCTGTGGCTACAACCCTGGATACGTGGGATGAGGCAAAGGTCCATGTAGCTATCCTGCATTCAGCTTTCAACATGGACAGACAGATGCCTCTGGACATCAAGAAGCAGCAGGGCACAAGGCAATATCCTTCCCTGTTGTTCGTCAGCAGCATTTGGTACCCAGAGACATGCTTCCTTTTTCTATGGAGGATCCAATTAACTCCCATGGCTGACAGCCACTGATCGATTTAATTCTCCATAAATAGATTTCATCCCCACTTAAGGTCATTTAAGATTGTGATCATCAACCAATCAGGAAATACTAGTACAGTATAGCAAAGAGTTTATCTTTCAATCAGACCAGAGAATGAAAGGGAAAACTTTCTGTTAGGACAGGATGACCCAAAGGAGGTCATGTGCTCTCCCATCGTGGAGGCTTTCCGGATGCAGCCGGACAGCCCTCTGTCAGGGATGCTCTGACTTGGGCATCCTGCAATGAGCAGCGAGTTGGACCTGATGGTCTTCCAACTATTCTATGATTTCTGAGATGGTGTTTAACACAGAGTCTAGAATTCTCACTGCTCAGCTTACGGCAGCTGGTGCATCAAAGATGGATAGCCTTAGAGCCTGACACACCCAGCAACCACCTCTTCCTAAGGAAGGCACCGGCCCAGGAAGACTGCTCACCTGCTGGTGAGCTTTCTGTGGCTGCTCCAGAGAGATTTTCTGGGGCGGGAGACCAACTGCCTCTTCACAGGTCCAGTCACCTGACCCTGCATTCTCCTGCCAAATGGCAAATGACTGCAACAGCTCCCTGGTGCTGGGGCAAAAAGGGGGCCTGAAGGCTGCCACCAAGGAAGTGGCCCCAAATGAGGGTCATTCCACTGTATGGCTGCCCAACTGATGTGTATTAATCAACCAACAAACATGTAAAGACTTGCCTCAGTGCAGGGACCCTGGGGATCTCTTGATGTGGCCCCTCACTCATTTCAAAGAATCTACATGTGGATTCTGAAGGACTACTTCCGATCAATAAGGTACCTCCTTATGTACCTCCATAAGGAAATGCTTGAAGTAAGCTGAGAGAGTGGCTCTCGTCCCTCCATCCACCATCACAACATGTGCAAGGGGGTATAAAAAAGTCCCTTTCAGTTGAGGTACCTGCACTGTGGGATCTCCTTCCCCGGGATGCTTGCTTAGGTTTTTCATTGCTTAGTTTTCAACTCTTAGGGAAAACGCAGCTCTTTCAGAAGCTGCTCAAAGGATTGGTAACTTGATCATTGATGTGGCCCTCAGATTTTTTCTTTCTTTTCTTAATTTTGGGGTTTAGCTTTTTAATCTACCTTCCAGTTTGGATTTCTTTTGAAAGAAAAGTAGCATATAAAGTCTTTAATCAATTAAGACATTTAGAGACACATATATTTGGGACTGATGAGGAGATTCTCATAAGAAGGAAAACTAGACTTCCTACTGGAGCAAGGCAACTAATACAGGAATATTTATTTAAAACAGGTATTTTTATTTCAGTCTTCAGTCACTTTTGAATAGATATACAGTAGACTCCCAACTATCCGGTCTAATGTGGCAGAAGGGCAGGCCGGATAACAAAAAAAGCTGGATAGGCTGGAGTTCTATAAATGCTCACTTCCTACCCCACCCATACCATTAAAAACACCCTTTTTATACCAAAACCCGCTCTTATTCATATTTTCTGGCCTCTTAGTACAGGCCAGTACTTTATAAATGTTTGTTATACACTGTACGTTTTAAAAATTTATTACAGAAAAAGGAAGTCCAAGGATAAAAATATTGTAAAATATAAAATTGTAAATATTGTAAAATTTTTAGAAAATTTTATAATGTCTAACTTAATTACAGGAAACATAAAATCATGTACACTGTACAGTATGAATACATACATTTTTAAAATAAACAAAACATTAACATAAAACGTAGGCTTAATTCTTACAAAAATTATTTAAACTTATTTTACTGTTCATTGATAGTTATTTTTTAACTAGGCCGGATAGTAGCGAGCCGGATAGTCAAGAGTCTACTGTATAAAGGATTGTGCTGTTATCTCAGGATCTGTGAGACAATGGAAATGTTTGCTCTGATAGGACAAAACAGAACTTTTGAGAAGATCTAAACCGACAGCAATGCTGGAGAAGACCCTGATGCTGGGAATGATTGACGGCAAAAGGAGAAGGAGACAGCAGAGGTTGAGGTGGCTGGATGGCGTCACTGGGGCAGTGGGTGTGGGCTTGGGTGGACTCCGAGGGATGGCCTGCAGGAATGTTGTCCATGGGGTTGTGATGGGTCAGGCACAACTTTGCAACTAAACAACAAACCAGCAACAAACCTAAGCGCACTCATTTGAGCTATAAAAAAGTGCTTCATCTACAACTGAAAACTGCAAACTCAGGTACAAAGCTCATAACAGAAAACTGGTTTATTCTACAAGCGCTGCAATCATTCCACTCCTTTTACTTGGGTGGCAGAATTGTCATGGCACTGTCAGCGTAAGTAGGCAACTCGTATCCTCTTCGATTGCTAAAACCGCTTCACTGCAGCATTCCAAGGCTCATCCCCAGAAGAGTAAGAATCCCAAGTCACACTTACCATCAATCATCATGAAAATGAAAAAGAGAGGAAATTCACACTCGATCCCATCAAAGAGCTAAAATATAAAAAAAAACAAAGGAAAAATAAAAGGCATGCAGTATTTCTATTTACAGAAGTACATTCCAGTATTTCATTACCTCTTTGAAGAAACCAAATATAAATGTGAAAACAAATTATTCAACAACTTATTGGAAGAAAGGAAGGAAGGAAGGGAGGAAGAATTCATCCTCTTACATAAAGATCTGCTGTGCTTTCCAAGTTGCCATACAGTTTTATTTGCAAAACGTATCACACACTTTTTCCTCTCTGAGAATTTTTCATTTAAATTAAAAAGAGATGAAAATAAAAGTGTTTGAAAGAAAAATGGGGGCTTCTTTCAGACAGCCTTTAATGGCAAGCATTAATACTCAGCAGCACATCAAGATTTGATTATTAATACACTCCAGCCCGTAGTCAGCTGTGAAATTAAATAAAATGATAAACAACGTGGCTGTTTGTTAGGGGAAACAAACTGTACATTGAGTTTGAAATGTAAGCACATTTCCCTCTAAACAAATCAATCAGGGAGAAAAATGCTGATGCAGCATGCTCAGCGCTGCACATCCAAACTACTACGATGAGTAATGTCACCTCCACTAAAATGGATTGCGAGCAAGTGCCAAAATTAATGATTCATCTGACTTGCTGGCTTCCAGCACGGCCACCCTTTCTAGGCAGTCAAGCAATAGAACTTTCTTGCACAACATCAGAAGAACCAGATGAAAACAACACTTAATATTCAGCCTCCCTGCAGAGTTGCCCAAGCAAAATCAGGAGAAAAATAACTAATTTGATTTGATACAGTAGTCAAGCCAAGGAGGGTAACTTCCCAAGCACCACTTTACCCTATCTTCTGCCTTATTTTCCCCCTACCCCCAGCTAGAATTTGCCTTGAATTACGGCTCCAGCACTGCCCTGGGCACAGCATGACAGGGCAATACATTACACACCATTAAGCGGCCAACAGGCCATAAGCTTCTGTATTTCCCCTGAGGCATTTTGATGGTCCTTTATACTAATTGAGGCCATTCGTGGCCGTGGGATGCATTCTGCCCACTTGTGCCACACGGTTTTGGATGAGCGGTAAAGATCCTCCAGATTCTCGGGAGGACTGCTCATCTTTGCCAGCCCCGGTACCTGAAGTCCTTTAACTGGAGTTTTTATGCAGTATTTCCAGATACTGGGAGGGTGAGGAATCAATGTGCAAGAGGGGAAGGGTTCAAAGGGTGAAGCACTTGGTTGCACAGCTCCATTGCAATGCTGTAACTATGGCAGTAATGGGCTGCCGGCATGATGTCTATTCAAGCCCAGAGTGTTGTCATCTATCTCAGCGAGTCCATATAATGTTACGAGTGAGTCTTTTTAGCGTCTTCCAAGAACTGGAAGGCACTGACAATTTTAGAATCTCAGAACTATGGTTTAGAGGGAAACTTAATCTACTGTAATGCTTTATACCATGCCAGGGTCTCATAAACACTACTGCTAATGAATTATCCAGTGAAATTTGAATTATTGTCAAGTTGTCTGGAAATACGCATGGCAAAGCTTGCTCTTAGGCTTCAATACCTTCCCTTCACTTACTTAAAAAGCAATTTTTGTGTTGGGAATTCTGGAAAACAGGAATGTAGAAGATACTAGCAAAACAATCTTATCAAGAGTTAGAATTTTTGATAAAAAAATAGAATGCTGGCTAAAAATTAGAAGTTTTGGCTAAACCAAACATAAATAGATGCTGCTATCATCTTGTATTAAACTAAGAGTAGATAATATTTTGAAGAGTTGATATAATCTGGGCTCATGCATGTATACCCACATCTGTACAATGCAGGTAATTAGAATCTGACATACATAGCCAGGATAATTAACTGTAAAATTTTTTAGAGTGGACAAAGCTGGCATTTCTTTGCCTAGTAATCTTAACGCATCTGTGTCAACAAAACCAGAATATGTCCTATACATCTAACACTCACATACACATAAAATAACTCCTTGCATCACATACACAGAAGCATTACCTTAATTTCTGCTGGTTTGTAATATTGCCGATTTTTGTCCTCCAGAGCTGTTCTATAGCCATCTCTCAAAAATCGTTTGAACCCATATTTGCCTTTTAGCTTTCTCACAATCTTATCAATCGTTTGGCTGTACAGGGTATCATCATCTACTGCGAATGCAGGGTAACTAATACAGGGCAAGAGGGCAGCATCTGTGTTCTGTGGAAAGAAAAACAATGTCTAAATAATGGATAGCAGAGAAATTAATAACTTAAACAGAAATTCAAATAATCGGACTGCTTCTCTAAGCATCTGTGCAGCAAGCACCTGTTGATATGTGCTCCATTCATGAGTAACAATAAACTAGCTTCTGAGTAAACTCTGGATGGCAATTCTTGTGATCACTGCCCAATTATTCCTGCTCAACTAAGAGCAGCTAAACAAACCATGGATCATTGTTCATGAGTCTGGACTGTAAAGGGACAGATGAGCCAGAGTTTAAAGGCTTCTGCTTGCAGTAGGACTGATACACAGCTTATACCACCCTGTTCACAATCAGCTGAATTTTTCTGAGTGTGCTGGCTTATCGTTCTGTGTGAACCAGGCCACAGTAACTCCAGACCAAGTTCCATGAGTATTCCAAAATGCACCCAAACCTCTGGTGTCTGCAAGATTTCTCTCTAATTCCAAGGAGCTATTTTTGGTATTGAAGGAGAAAAGGTGAGTGGGGCTGGCCTATGTTGAACTCAATGTGTAAACCTCTTTTCATGGAAGTTGCATGGACACTTCTGAGCACAAAACAAAGTTTTGGAGCAGTTCAGGCCACCTGTCTCCACTTCATTTATGCAACTGCCCAGACAGGAAAATTCTAAAACTATTCATATTCGATGTCTTAACCTAAAATATTAACTATTTGGGGCTTTGTATTAAAAATAATGTTTACAGCAGATATAAGTGCAGATATAACATTACAAACAATAAGATAAAATAAATTGCAGTTATAATAATGGAACAACTCTCCTGTTATTTGTTCACAGAAAAGCAGCTTGGTATGGATGGTCCAGGAGTTCTTTGGCTACTCAGTTCAATAATCAGCACCTTGCAGGTACTCTTGTAAAGTGAGCAAGTAGCAAACTTCAACCCCAAAGGCAATCAATATATATTTCTATTCTAGAAGAGGTCCCAGAGTTGAAATTTTAGAGACTAATGCCAGGAGAATAAATGAAAATAAACAAGGACTGTGTTTTCTGCCTACACTAGTTAGAGACAATGTGGATGTGTTTGGCTCTGGATGTCACACTGCAAATAGGTCATGAGCTGAAGAAATGAACCTGCTCTGCATATTTTAGGTGAATTTTAATGAATTCAGCAGCTGTCACACATGTGTCATTATTCTGAAACCACTTCCCCCAATGATAAGCTTCAGTCAGTCTTGGGGAAGGGGGACGGACTTTGACAAATGAATGCAGAAAAATGAATGCTTTAAAATCATCTATTTAGTCTGCCTTTTATCTCTAACTGCATCTTTTTGCCTTCACATTCTCTAGCATATGTCTGCGATTGTGAGGCCAAAGGGGTGCACTACTGACCCCCCCCCCCCCCCAGCTGGGACTCTCAGGATATTTTATGCCATACTCAGTATGAGACTTGTGTCATTCCAGTTCTTGTTTTTAATGAGTATGCTAAGATAATATAATAATATGTCAATATGTAATATAAACCTGACTGCTCTTTAGAAGGCCAGATCCTGAAGATGAAACTCAAATACTTTGGGCACCTAATGAGAAGGAAGGACTCCCTGGAGAAGACCCTGGTGCTGGGAACGATGGAAGGCAGGAGAAGGGGATGGCAGAGGTTGAGGTGGCTGGATGGGGTCACTGGAGAGGTGGGTGTGGGTGGACTCCGGGGGATGGTGGAGGACAGGAAGGCCTGGAGGAATGTTGTCCATGGGGTCGCGATGGGCCAGACGTGACTTCGTAACTAACAACAACAATATAATATAAAACAGTGCATTTTAGGGGGCTTGTTGCATGTTTGCTTTAGTCAAGCTGAGGAAACCAGCACACATATGTAGATGTATGAGTGCATATCTTTTGTAGAACTTGTGGGTACAAGTCCCCTTATATGCCTATCAGGGCATCCCCAAGCTGCTCCTGGGACTACCCAGCTGTATGGACAAAACTCTCCAGCTCGCTGAAAGGCAGGATGGCAGGACAGTGAGGAAAAGACCACCTCTGCCACTCCTCCCACTGCCCCATGGATGCCTGGATGACTCTGAATTGTGCCTTAAATAAAAACTGTCCACTCGAGCCTTAAAGAACAGTGCTCTTTCTCTAGAAGCCTGTTCAATAATTTAGTAAGGTCTCTCCTGCACAGTATTATTTAAAGAACAAACTTTAATTCCTTCCTAACCCATCAACTTCAAACCCTTTATTAAACAGGATATTAAAATGGCAATAAAGCTAAGAACTATATGAAAATCCATGTTCTGTTAAACCCAATTTCATGAAAAAATTGCTTACATGAGACCTTGATTCTCGAGGAAGCAATGAACAAAGAGTTTGTCTGTTTCGGTTGTGGGCATCAAGGTCTACAAATATGACAGACCACGAGCAACCCTGTAAATGGAACAGAAAATTAATACTACAAAAGATGTGCATAGCAATGATTGGAGTGGCAAATACTGGTGAAGTAAATGGATTCCTTGGACATCCAGATTACCATCAGCAATCATAAACCAGTAATTTCCGAAAGATGATGACATTTCCAAGAAAAAAATGTACAGGACACTGTTTCATTAATATTAAAAGGATTAAGTAGGTATTTAAAAACCAGTTAGCAGATATGGGGGTTGAGATTACCAAGCCTAACTCTTCAGATTTATTTGCATCTGCTATTTTAATTACACCTCTGGCAAACAGATGAAAGCTTTAATTATGCAGTTACTAACGAGATGAATGAAAACAATTTGCCCCAATAATATAGATCGGGCAGAGTATACTGGATTCCACACACCTCAAAAATCACAGAACGCGTGAGAAGCTCAACAAGAATCTGCATGAAAAATAGTTTTGGGGTACCAAGTCGAAGGCCAATAGGCACCATTAGGCTGTTCTGCTGCACCATGGAGCCATCCGAGGCTGGCTGAGAGGAGCCTCCTTCAGCCTAAGGCCCAAATCCAGTGCTGCAGATGCTCTGCAGGGCCACATTCTGGTGCTAGGTGGAGGCAAAGGTAGAAGGTGCAAAGCTGGCAGAAAAACAAACCATCGCTTTCTATCCACTGGGGAAGCCACAGAAGAACTTTTGGTACCCAGTTACTGGCTCTGATGTGATATCAAATGCCTTTGCATCAAAAAAGGAAACACTACAGAATTTCAAAGCCAAACATAGGTCAATAACCCCAGACTGATTTTTTAAGATGCGCAATTATGCCATTCCGCTTAACACAAGCTCAAATTGCTCTCAAAGAGGTCTTCTCTCATTTACACGCTTTCAAGTGCACGATCCGTGGGGGTTTGCAGAAAGGGATGCTGCAAACTCGAAGTGTGCAGTTTTCCGCAACTACTCGGCAGTAAGAATATTCTACCACACTGCTTTTTATGGTTTCCATTTTTGTGAACCGCCCAGAGAGCTTTGGGCAGTATAGAAACTGCAATCAACAAACAAGAACATTTTTGCAGCACAGAAGCAAATTAGCAGCCCGTTCATCCATTACAAAGAGAAACCAGTAAAGGGTATGTTATTAAACAACGCCACCAACACCACAAATAAGAAGCTAGTATCCACAAAGGCCCATTCAGGGCAGGTTCCCATGATCAAGGAAGGGAAATAACTGACTGTGGCTTATTTTCCCATCCTGTGCACGCTGGTCTCATGCCGCTGAATTCCCTTGATTGCCCTCTAGCTGGGCCTCAGGCACAAGCGTTTGCCAGTTGGCCAGTGGCAAAGCGGCCAGCAGGGCAGCACTGGGGGTGCTGCTGGACTGAGGTCAACTGCTCCCACCGGTGGCTCCCCTTCCATGAGGAGAGCAGAGACTAGGGTGGTAAAGACAGGGGCATGGCTGCTGTGGTGGCAGGGGACTGACGAGCTGGCAGCAGCTGTGGTGGGGCCAGTCACCGTTACTGCTTTGACCGGCTCCTTTGCTTAACGCAGAGCCTCCATACTAGACAACCCGACTCCCTCACCTCCCGACTTTCCCTTGCATGACTGTTTTCTCCACGGAGTCTTGCCTTCTCTTGATGCGTTCAAAGTACGGCAGTGACAGTTTTGTCCTTTTTGCTTCTGGAGAAAGCTCTCTCTCCTGGTTCTCTCCCCCCCCCCCCCGCCCCCTTTTAAAGTTATTTTAAAATGAACAAATGTAAATGTCAGATGTGCCCTTAGGATAGCCCATCTTAAGTTGGTTAATCGTCCAGGATTTGGGTCCTAATCTACCAGCTGAAACCTCTGCCAAAGAAAGATAACAATAATGAGGAGCACAGATAAGTACTGATGTTAGTATATTTAACACTAGCAGTCCTATTAGACAATGATATGTCAACATATTGTGTTGTTGTTTGACGCTTTGTTGTCCTTAAAGGCTACACTACTGTGCTTTTGGACAATGCATATGAAAATCATTCCAGTTTTGCTAACTAGTTATTTTAATGTTTTTATTTATTTATTTATTTATTTATTTATTTATTTATTAATTAAAACATTTCTATGCCGCCCCTTGCCGTAGCCTCGGGGCGGCTCACAACATAAACAGTGACAGCAACACTGCCTGTTCCTATGGTAAAAGGGCAAGACTTGGCTTTTCTAAATGATATCTCATGTAAACACACTATTATATGTAGCTGTAAGTTGAAGAGAGGGTACCAAATCGATCATATTTATTAATATAGCACCATCCCTGTATATGGTACTTTAGAGAAAAAAAAACAACAAGAAGTCAGATCATTATCTTAAGGGCTTACAGTGTACAAAAATAAATTCCTGGGAGAAAACAATGGAAGGAGGAGAAAAGTTGACACAGGTAGATGGGGAAAAGTATGTGCTGAAAATTAGGCAAGGTGATACAGACTAGGCAAACTGTATCATTGCCACAGGCTAAGAATTACTAGTGTGCTGCTGACAGAGTTCTAATGAAGATATACTATAATTTATAAACTACATCCAAAGGATAAAACTGCGCTTGTATTCAAAATGTGATACTGGCTGAGAGTTTAACCCTGAACCCACCCCTTCCACCCACTGGCTGCTTGCACGTCACCCTGTGCTCAGTCTCATTAGAAGGATCGAGTTAAAAAGTTGGCTGAATCCATTTAAGATGTCTTAAGCTTTCCAGATAAGCACATTTGCCACTCTGCATGGCATAAGTCTCTTGCCAGCAATGTCCGCAGGTCAAACAAAAACAACGAAGCTGCCACAAAAGAATCACCCACAACCTGATTTTTTAAATACCTTGATTCCTGGAATTGAACTAGTCCTTCAGACATTCTCAGCTGGCCTGTGTACACACTGTGTAGAATTATCTCTCCTCTACTTTCATTTATAAACGAAAGCAACTAATGCCATGCGAAAGACCCATTGCTTTTTACTGCTTAACTATCACAAGTTGCTCCTAAGCAACAGAACTTGTGAGGCTACAACATCTTGTCAGATGGCTTTCTATTTTCTGAAAGACATACAGATACTTCAGAAAGGCACACAGGGTTCTGAAAACAAGCAGTAGGGATCAGCAACTGCAGGCCCTAGGGACAAATGCAGTCATACAGTGAAATTATGAGAAGACAGAATGAAACATGTCTTCGTGCAACATATAATGAGTTTAAGATAGGATGCCACTAGGCTGAATACGGGCGAATTGTATAAATGTATGGTGGATAGGTCTGCCAATGGCTATTAGCCTTGACAACTATGGGGTGGTATAGAAATGAAATAAAAATAATATTAAAAACAACCACTCAGTGAAAACATCACTGCATTTATTGCTGAAGGCCAAATGCGTATGAAGCAGAACATGTAACCAATAGGGAAGGGGAATTTTCTGCAGCAGCACCCACTTTATGGGATGTGGTCCCAAATGAGATCCATCGGAATGTAGTTCGGCTCTCCGTAGCTTGCGATGGCTCTTAAGGCGTACACAGAAATACATACAGCATGGCAACAAAACGCTGTGTCAGTCTTAGGGCATGGCCATTCCTCCTGTCATCCAAATCCCATGAAAACCAGTCACGGACGATGCACTTGGGGCATTAGGCCTTTTGCTTGGGCTTTTATCTATAGTTTCGAGCTAGGAAACTGAGGCAGACCCCATTCTGTGATAACGAAGGGAAGGGCATGCATGTCAGAACTGGGACAGAGCAAGTGGTGAAGAGCCTGGCTCTTTGATGGATTCCAAATGATCTGCGAAGGGAGGTTGGGTGGGGAACCAGTAATGAGGCTGATAAAGCAACTGATGGTGCATCATACCAGAGACTGAGGACAGTTAAATAAAGGAGCATGTTTGTATGAGCAAATGGAGTTGTTTAATATCTCAATCAAAAGGATTGGAGAAAATGGGACAATTCTATATATTTCCATTTTCACAAAAATTAAATATATTTCTGGGCAGAAAAGTAATGCCTATTAACTAAGAGAAGAGCTAATTTTGTTAGGTTATGAATCCTGTATCCAAGGAAGGAGGAATTAATTTTCTAGCCTACTACCTTAAAAATAATAATACAGAATGGAGACTGAACAGACGCTACCATATGGATATTAGACATCCTTTGATCTGGAATGAAAGCAATTTACTGAAGAACAAGCAGTTAATTAAAAATGGGGAATGAACAAATACTTAAATATTTTTACTACCTGATTGCCGAAGAGGTTGAATCCATTAATTGCTTCAAGGGCTGCTTTTGCTAATCCAACAGAACTGAGAAAAGAAGAAAGAGAAAGAGAAAAGTTTGTTACATTTATAACTCTGGAAATAAAAATCCAACTCCCTCAAGGCTAACTCATACATCAGATTACTTCTTGCTGAGGGCTTTAAAAAAAACCCGGGTAAAATGATGATACAGTAGGCTTATTTTATCATTTTTCAGCAGTTTATTTTTAAGGTCACTAACCATCTGTTAAAAAAAATGTGTATTTTTGGAATCACCTTGCATTTGGACATCTGGCAATGTAGGTTTGAAGGTCTTACTGACAGGCCGTCGGTAGCAGAAACAATATCAGTACTTTGCACACGTTTTTGAAGCACTTGACAAGGAAGTGCTGATGCGATTTGCACATGTTAACTTGGTCACTGCTTATTAGACACATCGCCAATAAGTGCAGCACTTTACAAAGTGACACAAAGTGACCAGAACTCTGCTCGAATGAACTTAAATCAGAAGTTTGGCAGTGGGGGAGCCAACTGGAGAAGGAGAAGGACTGCCAAGTGCAGCATGTTCTTGAACTTCAGTCCAGCTGTAGGGTGAAGCCTACAGAGTTAAATCGAAAACTTCATGGAAACAGGGTGGGTTTTCTAGAAAGGAGTTCCAGGCATAAGGGGCAGCAATGTTAGCACCTTGGATGAGACTGTGCAATTCTTCTGTATTTTGGCTCAAGACCAGAAGCACCTGCTGACACTTTTATCAAACATGCTACAATCCCCCACAACATTCCCACTCGGGGAACTCTGCCTTGTGTGAACTCGAGTTAATGATTGAGCCAGGATCTGAAAGACACGATCTGATCTTTGTTCTCACTCATCAGAATTCAAGCAAACCCCAGTTCACAGGGTTCGGACGTGTGCAGGTTTGCACTGCGACCGCAAATGGGCTGCAGGGCATGCCGGCTGCCTTTTCAGTCAGGCCACAGCAGAAGGGCACAGCAGCTAACCGCTTTGTGCCAACCCAGCAACGGGGTTTATGCAGCCCATGCAGGGTTCAACAACCCATGGGTTATGCAAGGTTTGTTTAACCCTCACCTATCCTTGTCAGGTTTGAACAATAATATAAACCATGGTGACCATTTCGGTGGCTTAAATATCCCAAAGGGTGACCAATATGCACCACCACCCATGTGGCTTAAATAAGGGATTGGATCCACTCCTCCTGTCAAAGAGCATTCACAGATTGTGGGTACAGACCCTGACTGAGCAGCTGAAATGCCAAGATCCACAGACACAGAGATAAGCCAGGCTTATCTGAGAATCAGACAGTTTCAAATTAAGGGAGAAAGTTTTCTGAGTATGCTAATGAGACCTAACATCATTCATCTGAGGACATGGAGTCAGATTAAGAGGATGCTCCAAGTGACTCGCCCTTAAGCAGGAGTGCCCAACTTGAAAGAATGGTTTTTGAAAGAGTGGATTTCTCTCTTCAGACTGGAAGGAAGAAGAGGTACTCGGTTTGGAATGGACTTATCATAAAGCCTCATTCCCTAATAGCCACTATCTAACTTTGCTTATTCATTCTGTTATTGAGTTTCCACAGTTTTCTTCTTTTGTATTACAAAGGTGTCCTAGTCTTAACCTAAAAAACCCTTTAGTTAGAAAGCCACTGCCTTGTGTGAGTAGGAGGAGGGAAACAGCAGCCAAGATACCCCAGCAATCATGCTAATTGGGGAACTGTGGCTTCTCTGAAAGCAGAAATGGATGTTTCTGATCTTCTTGAGGCCACAAAAGAGAAAGAATTTGGTGAGGTTGGTTAATGTAGCAGGAAACTATTGCTTCCTAGTATAGTTGAAGAAAGCCAATGTATTCCAGGGATAAAACCCTTAAAGGAGGCAACTTTTCCTAATTTTCTTGCACCACACCTTTAGAATGACAACCCTGAGATAAATGTGCCCTGACTGTTTAGAAGGTGATATAAAATAATGGTCTGAACAAAACTGAAGACGTTTGTGTCTGTAACTCCCATCTGACCAACGGTGAAGAATTGTGGGAACTGCAGGCCAGAGATATTAGCAGACGACAGAGAGTGATTTAGTCTTGGCTTTGACTATCAGCAGCCTGCACAAGGATGGAAAAGGCCAGAGACCAACAAAACCAAATGCATTTACAGAAAATACATATAAGCTGGAAAAGCTAAACAAGTTCAGATTCAAAGCAAGCCTGTGACTTTGCTGCAACCACACAGAAAGAACTTCAAACAAGAATGGAAATGGGAACAAATGTCTCACCACATGTAGCATATTTATCATAAATATAGCTTCTGTTGGAACATTTTCATTAACAGCTTACCATGAAAAATTGATTTTTGACTGTTCCTTTATTTCTAATCGTCACACCAATAGGTTTCAAAGCCTTTCAGAAGCAGTGCCAGGGAAAAAACGCTTGTGGGGTTTAATTCTAATTGGCTGAACAAGGAAAAGCTGATTAGGTTGGCTACAAAACTCCACTCTAAGCAGCTGCCATCAAAGGCTGGTGAAATTCTGGTTTTTTGTCTCCTATCTTTGGCTGATTAGAAGCCATGCTTATCCAGATAATGCGAGACACATTAAGAGACGCTCAGATAGCTAATGCCCTGGTTCCCTCTTATGGAGGTTCTGAAAATAAGAGTGAGACTCAACCTTTTGGGGTAGCGTGCTGCAAGTCAAGTCAAAAACATTTGATCAGGGTGACAACAGGGCCTGCTATACACCATGAAGTAGTGCACTGGACTGACCATTCAGACTGTGAGTGACTCTCTGTGTAAAACAAATCACAACCACAAAAAAGCTGCCCCAAACCAAAGCTGGTCATTTCCATTTTCTTTCAACAGAATTTTACTTTTCAAAGAAAGGCAGCTTTTAAAAATATGATGCCCCCACCTGAGGTCCAAATTAGTGCTGTCCAGTCTATCACTTCAGTCACCTCGTTCCACTGCATGTGTAGTCAAGTCCTAGTTGCTCTATTATAAATAAAACCACTCTCTAAGCCTGGTCTGCCCATGTAACAACTGGTAGGATAGACTGGCCCACTTCAAACGGCAGGTAAGTGGTATTTCTCCAAGGAGTTCTCACCCTGCTCCACTAGGGAGCATTAAAAATATCCCTGCCAAGTAAAACTAAAAGTGTCACATCAAGAAAAAAATATTCTAGGTCAGCCCACTGTACGGTGGGCAAATTTAATTTCTGCAGTGAGTCCCTTCTTTCAAGACAGTGTTTAAGCCATGTAAGCCTGCAGAACTCGACCACGGCTCCTGAGTTCTGGGTGGCTTGTTACCTGTGGGCAGCAAGCCAGCCTGGTCATATTCGCACAACACAACCAGCAGTGCTACTGAGCCTCATCATTGCAAGATGCAACATCTCCCCAACCACAATCATGCATACTGGGCAGCTGTGGAGTCATGGCTAACCACCTGATGGAAGCCAAACCTCAGCTTAGATTCAGACACAGCTTGCAGTTTGTTCAATCAATATACAAGCAAATGGGTGGATGTCCAGCCCCAGAGAGCTACAAGGTACGGTCCTTTTCCATTCCGGCCTTCTGGAAACGAGACCCAGGCAGACACAATCCGTTATGGAACCTTGAAACCACTCAGTGACTCTAAGACCCTGCAGGGATGGAGTTCTGTTCCGGTGTGACATAGAGCACTACATGAGGACCTCTCCTGGCCCTCTATCATCTGGCCATATTTCTTTTCCAGGAAGCATCTGGCTTGCTGGGTGAGGGTCTTCTGAACCAATCCTTCATCTGCCATGCTTGTCTCCAACTAGAGCCATTGTAAGATATATATTTAGATTATTTTTAATCTGAAGTGAGGCATCCTGGTCATTGTTTTACAAGGGCACAATATGACGTTCCATTTTTTTAAAGACTAAAATAATTAACATTCAAGTTATGTCTAAATCAGTGCATGCTTTTATCCTGTCCAGTCTAACAAATAAAATCCGTCTCCAGAAAATCTACAAGCAATAGGCATAGAAATTACTTAAGGAAGTAATATTGTGCTGGGAGATAGGTTTACATTATCAAGGTATGATAAACCCATCACTTGGGATAAATGGATTACCTGCTAATGGAGGTACTTTGTTTCTAACAGCACAAATTCATTGTCTTTTGAGAAACAAGATTAGCCAACTGGCACTTATTCCACCCCCCCCCCCGCCCAGTTTAAGACATCAGCAGCAACACAAAAATCCTAAAAAGAGTAGCCAAAATTGAAGAATAATAGCATTAGCTGATTCATTTGCTCTGTATATGGGGCAAATGAATCACTCTAATAAAAAATAAGAGGTGTTGTGTTGTGTATGTAAGAGGCTGAGATCTCCCTCTCTCTCTCTCTCTCTCTGAGATGTCAATATATACATTACAGGAGTTAGATGTCTAAAAATACTGAATAGCTATTCCCAAGCACTGCAATCCACTATTATGGCTGCTGTTAAATTTGGGACACTTGCTTGATGGCTTCATGATTGTTGAAGGAAAAAGTATAAAAATAAAAGCATTCCACCACTATATTATGGTCCTTGGGCCATCTTTAATCCCAGCCCCAAGGATGAATAAAAAAAAACATGTTAACAGATTGAAAGGCTTCCAAAGAAAGGTTTTAGGTATACTGGAATTTCACAGACTTACTGTTTGAGCCAAACATTAAAGGCACATTTTGAAACCACAACCTCCTTACACATATCCCGAAAACATTTCAGTTTATCTAGGACATTTCCTCTCCTGCCTAAGACATGGTCAAAAATATCTATTTATATCACCACAGTATCACTTGTTGATGTCGAGAGCACTTTAAGGGATCATTAGGTTTTCTGAAACAGCAGTTACCTGGAACTTCAACAATTAAGTTGCTTCCCAAACCTTGAAAACTGACTGCTAAGTGATTAACTCTTCACTCATTCAAAACCTGGAGGCGTCCAGCTATGGCATGTGAACTAAGTAACATCAAAGGGGATTTTTAAAAAGCCTTCAGGCAGGAAACAATGAAACTAGTTTACAAAACAATGTAATCAGCTGTGAAGGCATAGAACTGACAATAGAGAATGGTGGAAACATCCTTGTATGCAGATTATTTGTTTTCTCCTTTGTTCACAAACCATGAATCTGTGTGAAACGTTGAAAATGATGCTAAGCATTAAAAATAGTGCTAAGCAGCCTAAAAAACATATGTAGGTGTTTGGGACTGAAAACTACACTAAAAAGTCAGTCAGGCAGATGAACAAACAAAATAACCATAATGGGGACAGACAACATGACAGAAGCATATTAGATGCAGAACAAAGGAGAACAAGGGGAAGATTCCAGCGCCTTCTTAAAGCTCAGAGTACAAAGATGCTGCATTTTGGAGACACCACGATTATCAGCAACACAGATGGGAGATGTCAAAAATGTTTTTGCAGAAGTGTTCGGCAGATGCTTGGAAACAGCTTGATCAAAATGGTTACAGGACAAATGAATATTTCAGGAGCGCAAACACATGGGAGAGAATCATGCAATTCTAGAGAGATTATATGAAGCTTGCTTTCCAAAAATTAGAGCAAGGTTGCAGACCAGTAAATCTTTTTCACTGGAAATTCAGCAGTAAAAGTTGCACTGTCTGCAAGAAATGCAATCAGCCATTTTTCCAGAAGGAATCTCAAAGACAGGGTTTTGACTTTGTGAGGATTTGAGCTTGACCTCTAAGAAATGAAAAGTGCTGTGCGTTTTCACAATGAGAGATATAGCTACTTAATTTTCATACTGTCCCTGGACAGATGTCCTCTCCGAAGAGAAGACTTCTTGCTTGGTAGAACCAACAACAGGGAAGAAATAATGTAATTCTGCTTTCAAAAATTTGTGTTGGGCAGAGATGTGGTGAAATGAACTAGGATCTCCAGGGAGAGCTTTCCTGAGCTCAGCCAGCTGAACTGTTCAGCACTTCTACATTATTTCATTTCTAGCAACGAAGGTCACAACACCTCTGATTTGGATTAGATGCTCCATGCCTCCTCCTCTGTGGCATCGGTGATACAGCTTATCTGATTTCATGCCATGCTTCTCAACATGTTATGAAGACTTTATGTGCCTGTGCGCAATGCAATCTAGTTACAAGTAATGTCAATGGGAGGAACTGCCAGAGAGCATAGAAAGTGAACACCATTTTATTTTTTACAGAAAGGTGGGATATGAACTAATTACATATATAATAAATGCGATGGCCTGATCTCATCCTCTTGCTCTTGCTTTGGACACCTGCTTAAGCTCCTACCTGGTTGTGAGTTTCCCCATTTCTTTGCACTAATCTCCAAGAATTCCCTGTTTTTAATGGCTTCTCCCCCACTTCTGACCCTTGACTCAGATATTGGCATGGCCCTTAAAGACACTGGAATTTCTTGTAGCAATCTCCCATAACAGCAGATTGGTGTTCTATAGTGTTCCAATCCACCACAATCCCTGTCCCCTGTATCAGCAACACACCTTACAAAGAACAGAATTCTCTTTTTCTCATGCTAACGGACATCTTCCTCTATCATATCTGCATGTCTTCTTCTTTCTTAAAGATCCCGCATGTCAAAAGCTGTAAAGCAGAACTGTATTGCGGTGCCATTGCTATAGACTAAAGAAGAAATTAAGTATCTAAAGAGTCCTACTGTTTTCAAGAAGTTAGCTGGCTCAGTGCTCTTAAATGGATCAGATGTCAGGCTCAAAGCATTACTTGGGTGTTGGGGCTTGGTCTTGGGCTCAGATGCCCCTGTGGGTTCCAATTTAGCTTTGAATATAAACTGTGGGGGACTGGAGGTGGTGCAGTGGTTTAAACCATTGTGCTGCTGGGCTGGTTGATCGAAAGGTTGCCAGTTCGAATCTGCACAATGGGGTGAGTTCCCGTTGCTCCGTCCCAGCTCCTGCCAACCTTGCAGTTCGAAAGCATGCAAATGCAAGTAGAGAAAAAGGTGCCACTTCGGTGGGCAAGTAACAGCGTTCCATGCACTTCGGTGTTTAGTCATGTCGGCCACATGGCCACGGAGGCTGTCTGCGGACAAACGCTGGCTCCCTCGGCCAGGAAACGGAGATGAGCACCGCCCCCTAGAGTCAGGCATGACTGGACTTAATGTCAAGGGGAAACCTTTACCTTTACCTTTATAAACGGTGGTTTTCCTGATTCAGGTGCAATAGCAGTTTAAGGTTATCTCAACTCAGGCATATGAGAAAGCAAAACACAGCCTGAAGCATTGTCCCAGTGAGCAGGCCACGGGTTGGCCATGGTGTCTCCATTAGTTTTTTTTAATCCTCTGTCTTCTGAGCATCTTGTGCTTTGCTTGCACTGTGTGAGTAAACAGTTTCTCCAGAAGAGAAAACTCTGGTTTATGACCTTGACTCCTTCTCTGAAAGCAGCCACTCAGATGAAAGAGTGAAGCCTGACACTAAAAAATTATAGTTTAAGGTCTACTGAAATTGCTCTGTTTCTTAAGTTACAATAGAATTTTAATGTGTACTAAAGCAATGAAAAGAAACATCTAAAATTAATATAAGTATATCATTTTTATTGCAAGGAGAAGTTACAAATACATAAAATTGCAGACACAAGCACCCACCTGGCTTTCTTAATGTTACTACATACTGAAATAAATGCACTGAGCCAATACAGCAAATTTTATATATAACAACTGTCATTGTGCCTTCTCTTTTAGTCTGCAGTATTTGTAAGCTATTTTCCCAGGGAAATTATTACAGTTGTCATCTAAAAGGCCACAGTTCTACTGACTTCACTGCTAATGGAGCACAAAGAGAAGTAACATATAATTTAAGAATTTTATTTCAAGAGGATAAGGGTAATAAAAAGAACATGGTTACAAAGAATATACGTATTCTCAACAAAAAAGCAAGCAGACAGGGAAAGTCTTGCATTACCCAGGAGTCTCTAATGATCCTGCTACATGAACCATAAGGCATACTTGTTGAACACTCCTCGATTAAGGAGTACTGTCTGATATTCACAGTTGTAGTTAAAACTATGGGGGTTAACAACTTGATACTTCAGATGAACACTCCTTGGGAAGTAAAATAACTTCAGAAGGCTCATTACCCCCAACCCCCACCCCATGCTGAAGTGAGCAATTCCTCTGTTTCCGAGATAGCTATTAAGAAAGCAGGATACACTCCTATTCTGTATTGAGAAAATCCAGATTTTGCACTCAAATCAGACAAAGTGTGGAAATGAACACGACTTCAAATGCATATATCACTATCAGCTATGCAATTTCACGCATGCTATTAGTTCGACTATGTTCTCTACACAGTTACATAGATTGGGTCAATTCTCTAGTGTATATGCACATCTTTCATTCAAATTACATTAACCATGAAGTTCATAAATGCTAAGAACGTAAGAACCCCCAAGCTAGATCAGACCAAGATCTATCTAGTCCACCGTTCTGTTCGCATGCGGACCAACTAACTGCTTATAGGAAAACCACAAGCAGGACACTGACACAAGAGCACCGTCCCTGCCCATGTTCCCCAGCAACTGCTGCAGATAGGCACACTGTTACTGGAGTTAGCATGCAGCCATCTGGACTAGCGCCTATTCAAAACCATATTCTACATCATCGTTTCTCTAAGCCAAACAGTCCCTGGCATTGTAACCTTTCCTTAAAGCGACCTGCTTGGGCACCTTTGTCATTTTAGTTGCTCTTCTCCCAACCTACAATATCCCTTTCAGGTGCAGTGACCAGAACTGTACTTCTATCTAGAACAGCTACCCTGGTACTCTGTGGTAGCACCATGTAGATCGTAACTACATGGGTTTCTCCTGCCACCATCAAAGCAGCTTTAAAAATCTCCTAGTTAGACTGGCACATTGTGTTTGATGCAGGGCTCCCTTTGAAGGAAACACAGGAACATAAGACAAGCCATGCCGAATCAGACCAGAGGCCTCCCTAGCCCAGCATTCTTCTCACATACCAACCAAGTGGCTGCCTTCAGGAAACTCACAGATGGAACACGAGTGCAACAGCACGCTTACGCTCACCTTCCTCAGCATCTAGTCCAGAGAGGCACTGGAGATGGACCATAAAGTGCAGCTCGTTCCCTAGGACAGCAGGTGACTCAATGGGAAAAGGCATATTGGGAATCCTAAAGAATCTGCATGGCTCTCCACCTGCTTGGTCAAATTCAGGGTGTGGGTTTTAAAGTTCAGTGCCTTAAGCCGCTTAGGACTAGGGACCATAAACAGGCCCTCTTCCCACCCAGACTCATCAAGGTATTAAGTTCCTCATCAAAGCCCTTCTGCCGCGCCCCACACCATCTGAGATAAGGCAAGATACGGACTTTTCTGCTTGACTTTCGAAGCTTGTATAAACTCTCTCAACTGTACAAAATAATAAAATATAAAGTAATTAAAATAAAGTATAAAGTAAAACTGCTGCTATCATGATTAATTCTTCAGCATTGGGTATAGGGTTTCAAAATTCTCTGATATTTTAGAATGTTTGGTTTGACTAAGGGGTTCATCTTGTTCTTTAAAAGCTCTTTTGTGGCTGCCATCTTCTATTTTACTGTATTGAGTTTTTATTAGCTTTGGAAGTAATATACCTGAGAACTAGTTTATCATGTGTCATGCACAACATAGACAGTCCATTTTCAACCATTAAATCAATTCACTTAGAGATGCTTCACCCAAAAAGAAAGCAAAATCTACTTTTTTTTCCAAGTTGCCTTTATTTAGAGATACTTCAGGAATTCATTCTCTGTGAATTCCAGTATGACTTGACCTGCACTTTCCAGATTGATGGGCAAATCAGAAGTAAGTTATTCACAAGACGTCGTATTTCAGAAGTGTTTCAAAACAGTTCTTGGCTCAAAAATGTATAAAAATACATATAAAATTCAAAATAAATCCAAAATTGTGTACTGTGAGAAGAAAAGACATTTCAAAAGAGATACTTTCAAGTATGGTTTTAAACACTTATTCAGTTATTAATTTTGCTGTGGTTTTTTGGTCAATAAACAGCTTAACCTACCAATTGATCTGCAAATGGAATTAGGGATGAGCACAGACAAAATACACAGGGAGTGCCACCCACCCTTACCTTGAATGCAATTCCGTGCTGCCATTATTGTATTTGCTTCCTCTTTCCCACACACCGAAGTCTGGCACACGATATGCTCTTTCCACGCAGAATACAAGGTTTTGTATGAAGGACACCTACAGAAGAAAAGCATGTGCAAACAGGATGGAGAGGTAAAGAAACATGGAAACACGCATGCATTTCTTCTGTATTTAACAGTCATGCTCTGTTGATGCCTAATTTATAGCTGCCTGGGAGCACTGAAGATGATACATGATTGCAGCAAATGAGTGCTCGGTTGGAGTTCTCCCATACCTTGTTCCAGTCAACAACCTGGATAATTCTTTATTCCCAGGTAGGATAACTTTCCTGGTTGACCAAACCAGGACTACAAAGGGACAGTTGCCAATTTGTCTCTCTACTTTCTTCGTTAATATTAGGAGAGGAAAAATTAAGGTAGAGAACTACTGTAGCACTCCTTCATTTCCCTGTCAGGTTGGCTTCTTGTCTCTCTCTCTCTCTCCTACTATTATTGAGTGGCCCAGTCACACTTTTCTGCTCAGCTTGCCTAGTTGATGCTTTCTTTCTTTCTTTTTAATAACTGTTTCCTATTTACAAGCTGTCTGGGGCTATTCTAAAGCCCACAATACTGAAGAGTCATGTGAATGATACATGCCAGGCCAGTAGTCCTACACAGAGCGCCACTGCTAGCTAACAGCTTTGTGACACCACATGCTGCATGCGTGAATAGAGTTGTGCGAAGCAAAAACAAAAGAAGTCAAACCTATGCACACAAAATGGTTATTTTTTCATCCTCAGGTACAAGAGACCCCTGAGCATGGTCATACTGGATGTGGTCACAAAACCTGAAGCTTTCAGCTACCACAGAATTGGCCTCTTGCCAGGGAAGATGTGGGTGCTGCTTTTAACATTTCTGTCGGGTTCAGCCTCTCCCACCAGTCCCCCCTTTGAGTGGTGGAAGGTCTACTAGGATGGGGTGTTCCAGGAGGCTGATGGATCCAGACAGTGCCCGGAGAACTCTTGGCGGAGGGGGAGAGTTCTGACTGACAGGGCTGGTGGTCCTATCAAATCCCTGGTTGATCTCTGGAACAGAGAGGTGACCCAGGCAGCTGACATGATAGCTCCTGAACACCTTCTGTGCAAAAGAGCCCGTATGGCTGCCTGATACACCCTGGAAGTGCGAGTGATGAAGCAAAACCAAGGCGGCTTGACTGTGGATGGAGAAAAACCCTCGCAGATGCCATCTGGCTGCTGGTTGGCCACTGTATGGACAAAAGGCTGGAGCAGGTGGACTCTTAGTCTGACACAGCATGGCTTCTCTTGTATCCTGATGCCTAACCTGGGCAGGGATGCCTCAACCTGCAAGCGCCAGTGCCTCATCCCCTGCCGTTCAGAAGCTTCCCTTGACCTTCCAGAGAAATTTTTCAGAGGCAGGCACAGAGAGAGCAGAAAAGTCTCCTTCCATAGGTTTCCTTCCACTTGTATTATTCAGGATTCGAGCCATAGGGTTTGGTGTCTTACATGAGTTCACTGTTTTTCAAAGGCATACAGATACAATATTCTACGTGGCGCTTTGAAATGATATTAAACTGCAGACCAGCTTCATGGTGACCTAACCAAGGTCAGGGTATCACATCTCATCTGTTACTTAAATAATACGGTGGAAATAGCCATTTCTGTTTGCAAGGAGTTAACAAATATCACTGTTCTACATAGGGAAACAAACTTCATTAAATTTACCCAACCATTCAAACTTGCTCAGCATTTTCATCTACTACTGGAGGCAACTCATTTACCTCCAAGGGAAAAAGGAGTAATAACGAATTGCTTCACTGCATTCAATAGGCGTAACATCCTGCACAAGTGAATTGTCTAAATGTGAAATAAAGAAAGACACAGGGAGGGAAAGGTCCCAGAGAAGTCTTTGAGCATCCAAACAGAGCCATATGTACTGAGAAAGAGCCAATTCAAACAAGGCCACAATCAGTTCAGAGTTAGCAGGAAATTCAAAGTGTGTAACATCCAACTGGTCAGCTGAGTCTTATTACTGTGTCTCACTTCCAGGGTCATTCTCGCCACATGAAGAGGAAACCTGGCACAGTGTAATGTATAATTTACATGGGCTGCCTGTTAGTTTCTGGGCCTGACTGGAGCTGCTGACATTGGCCTTTGGGGCTTTCCCTGTGCATCCCTGCCCACTGCTGACAAGAGGTCTGACCTCGCTAGTGCTGGCTTTTAAAACAACAGGTACCTTGAAGATGCATGTATCCCCATCTGCAAGTTGCGCTTAAAATCACTGCGTGCTGGTGCTGGTGCTTCTGCATGCGCCACTAACGTGTATGCTCGTGGCTTTCAAACAGTGTAAGATGCATTATGAGGGCAAAGACACGTTAAAATAATTGAACTGAGAAGCGAAATAGGTGCACAAGCTCTAGTCGGCTTCTGGTTCAAACCTTAGGCATAAGCTCACGAGGTGGCCCTGGCAAACCACTATCAATCAACTCCCTACTGTGTGTGTGAATTACAATAATCCCAAGGTTGTTTTAAGGATTAATCTGTGGTGTCCGGCCAGCCAGGTCACTGCATGGAGGAGGGAGAGGCTGATGAATGGACAGGTACCGCAGCGCAGGGCGAGGACAGCAACGTGGACAAGTGCCCGCTGATCTGCAGTCTCGGTTACAGCAAAACTCTCGGGACAGAAACCTTGCTCCTCCTCTGTTACCACACAGACCCTGGCAATCCTCCCCACAAGCATTTACGGGAGATAATGTATGTACAATACTCTGAGGAACCATACACCGATTATTTGATGCTAGCAGTACTACTTTAGTTGTAGAAAGTATGATGTTCATCACATACTTCTGCATAAGGGGTCAAACCAGACATGGGATACATAATCTTCACTTGCGAGCGTAACTGCGATTACCTGGGGCACTGGCTTTTTAGATAAACAGTAGTCACAGAGTGTCTGGGAAAGGGTCGATTTCACCTATCTATACCACATTTATAAGTCTGCCAACCAGAAGCAGCAGCAGCAGGAAAACTACAGGCACTTCTCATTTTGCCTCTTCATACTACAGGCCAAATACCAGCTTTCAGGGCTATTTTAATAGGGAAATCAGCCCAGAGGAAAGTGCCATGATCTTGGTTCAATTCTCCTGTTGTGGTTGTTTTTTGAAATCGGAGTCTGTTAACAAAAGGTGCCCAGTGCCATGTTCAGATTAATCTGCAGGGCACTGTATACATATATTTGGGATATTCAAAGTTGCATAGAAATAGTATCTAACTGTGTCAGACAAAGGCATGTATTAAGAAAACAACCTGAAGACTCCACGTGCATATATAATGCTACAACAGGGATGACAGAATCTATTGTGAAAGCGTTGATATTTTCCTGCATGTGTTAAATTTGTGCAGCACCCAATGCAACACTGATTTTCCTTAATTATAAATGGTGGTTACACAAACCACAACAAAGTGAATTCTATAAAATTATGCAAGGCTTATGACTTGCATATAACTTACATCTTGACTAATGCTACTAAAATTCCTGCTGAGTTGAAGTCTTGTGCTCTTTTAAATTACACTGCCTTATTTTGATTCATTAGCCAAATAAATCTATTTATGATTTACCAAAAGTTGCAAGATGAAGGATAAAAATTGTATGAAGAGGAATAGCTACATTTGAATGACAGTTTGAAGTCCTAGCTATGAATCATTGACCTGGTTCATACATCAAGACCAACAGCAGATTAGGCAAGTCGAAACTAATCGGGCTGCCTGCTATTTCCCCCACCCCCCCGCCCGCCTCCACTTTGGATCCCACTCCTGATTTGATTGTCACGACATACAAACAAGAAATGCTGGCTTATCAAGGGGGGGGGCAACTCTGAGTTTTTACACCATAACAAACCATGGTTTAAAACCCTGGCTGTTTCATCCTCAACAACCAGAATTCACATGTCACAACCAGACTCCCAAGAGCAATAAGGTCCTGGGGGAGGCAACATGGCCATTCATTGCAAACAACCAATGGGTGTCATTACATGCAAACTAGATCAAGGGCAGCATCATGGGAAGACACAATTGCCTGTTCTTCAGAAACAAATTTATTTAGTTAGTTATTTTTCAATGTATAGCCTGTCTTTTTCCTACAAAGGGCTCAAGGCAGCTTACAGCATTCTCCTCCTCCATCTTATCCCCACAACAACAACCCTGTGAGGTAGGTTGGGCTGAGAGTCTGTGACTGGCCCAAAGTCACCCAGCTGGCTCCATGACTGAGCAGAGACTAGAACCCAGGTCGCCTGAGTCCCAGTCCCATGCGCTTAACCACGACTCCACACCGGCTCACTGGCAAAACAAATTTGTCTCCTATCCTCTCTTCAAGATGTTCAGATTGCAACTGCCATGGAATTATTTAATTTCCTTTTTACTGCAGCTCTGTGAGGCTGGTTATGCTGAAAATTTGCCTAAGGCCACCTATAGATCTGAACCATGGTTCTGACATCCAAAACCAACACCAGTTCAAAAGATTGAGTGTTGAACAGTTCAGCTAGACAATTTTGAGCTTGTAAGCAGATGCTTTCTAGCTAGGAAAAGGCATGTGTCTCCACAGTTGCTTTTTCAAACATTATCCTAGGGAGCAGCTGAAGATGACTTTTAAAAAACCCAGAAACAATCCTCACACTCTTAATCAAGTTACAGGGATGATTTGGCACCATGGTGTAGTATTTAGAGTACTGGAGTAGGACAGGAAAGACCTGAGCTCAAACCCCATTCAATCGGTAAACTCACAGAGTGACTTTGGTCAGTCACTTTCTTTTAGCCATGACTTCACTGCAGGGATGTTGTGAAGATAAAATGGAAGCAGAGGAAGAACCATGTACATTGCCTCGAATTCTTTGGAGAAAAGGCCGGGATATAAGAATAATAAGTAAAATAAAATAAGCTGGTGACTTTAAAAACTAACTATGTTTGTCACTGTATAGAACTGGAAAACTCAATGCAAAAGCCAGCTAGTGGATGCAAAATGGAAACAGAAGCTAATGAAACCAATCACAATGTGCAGGGAACAATGAAGTCAGATCAAGGATTCATTCAATCTCATGCATTGAACTCCTGAGAGATGCAACTGTCAGCACGTTTTGCAGGGGTACAAAAATAGTTGATCCATACCTCATCCGTGTTGTAGATAATCTGCAGACCAGAAGAGATCATTTCAACCAGGTAAAGGAGGAACAGCGACACGGCGCTTATCTGAAGCAAGGAAAAAAGCACCAGAGCGGGCAGTCAGCACAAGCAGTACCCTTCAAACTGCATTTGTATGCTCCCTTTAATAAAAGCCCAAGGTGTCAATACACAGCACTGTCACAAGTAGAAAGAACAGTCACAGATGGAGAATTGATGCATGTCTTGTACATGAAGGAATTTGCAAGCTTCAGCTTGGCTAGAAGCTGCAGGCTTGCTGTTGGAAGTAGTTTTCTTCTGGCTGAGCAGTACCTCTAGGACATAGATCATAGTTTGGGGATTCAGGACCCCCCCCCCAAATAGTTCTACTTTCAATGGCTTCCACAGCATCTGTTTCGAAAAAGTGCACTCACAATGGAAAGGGACCAAATTATCTTGATTCTTTGTATTCACTGTTTATTTATATTCTATTGCAAGCTGTCCAGAGACAATTGGTTTGTACAGGATGCGATAACAATATTCTAAATAAATAAATAAATAAAGCAACAGACCAATTTCATGGGATTGCTAATATGACCTACATTGAAAATAATGTATTTCATTACTATTCATGACAGAGCACCTAGAGTGGAGGGATAGGCAACCTGAGGGACTCAGTCTAATTTTATGAGGCCCTTAACTTAGTGCGAAATTCAGACTTCTGATGGGAGCCATCTGTCCCTCTCCAAGCATGCCACACGACAGAAAAGAGAGAGAGGGAAGAAACCAGTAGCCCATCCATCTGGGGCTCCATCCCAGCTCACTGCTGGCACAGAACCCCCAGAGATGCACCCTAAGTGAATGCAAGCCTCGACAGAGAAATGGGTTGCCAACTCCTGCTCTGGCGGCTGCTAATGGCAATACTGATGACAAAGCACTAAGAGAGAGCAAGCGGATTTTCAGAGCAGGGAAAGAAGACTCCCATTTCCTACCTAACAGAGAAAACATTCATGCGGCCTCCTACAGAGGGATGTTTAAGTTTTAATCAACTCATCTGCATTTGATTTATAGGACTTAAATTACATTTAAGAAAGATGAGTTGTTTTCCTCTCTGGCATAATTATCTATTAGATGTCAGCATCATCCACCACAGCAGCTTCCCGCAAGGCATTGCATCAAGGAAGTACACAGAAAAATATCAAACTAATGAATACAAAATGCAGCCACTTAAGAAAGCACCACAATGCACGTTGCTTATCAGCCAGTGAATGGGGCATGAATAACTGCATAATTTTTATTTTTAAAAAGGTGGAGTTCTGATTCTATATGAAGTAAAAACTATATGAAAGGAAGCCAGGAAAGGCCTTGGCAGAAACAGAGTGGCATTACTGGCTGAGCTTCAGAGCATTTATTTGCCCCAGTCTTCACAATGATATTTGGGCCTCCACATTATAAGCTGTAGGAGAAAGGCAGCTTGAAGCCACACTCCCTAATCAACAGCAGCAGACAGAGCAGAACAAAAACAGAAAGAAGCACTAAAACACCAACAGCAATGAGGCACGTCTTGGCCTGGTGCCTAATCATCATCAAACCAGGTCCCAGGCTAGCAGTCTTTGGGGCAGCACTCCCTGTGCACCAGCCACTTCAGTCTCGTGCCAGGAGAAGGGCCTTGGGAGGTGATCTCAGCGAATAAATACGGGTGCAAAGGTCCATAAGTAGGCCCTAAAGCAGAAGGTCCACTGTGGGTCTGCTTGTAGTAGGTCTGCAAGGACTCCAGACTCTTGCTGTTTAGCCACAACAGCAACAAAATAACTCCAGCCCTAACTTACCCCGCCGAAATGAAGAAAGTGTGGCGTGACCAGGCATGAATATCTGTGTGGACTGGCTATGAAAGCCATTCAGTTCTGACATGAAAAACTAATCCCTTGGCACAACATTCTTTTATTCAACAAGTTTGCCTTTCTTTCTCTGGCGGTTGTGACCCAGGCTGGGATCCCATGTTAGTCTACACAGAGTAGACCCACTCAAATGCATGCAACTTAAATGAGTCCTTTTCACTTCTTTTCAATGCACTGTATGTATGACTTGACAGTGGATGTTGCACAATGAGAATGAAAACATCCCAACCCTACAGTAAGCCATTTAGTATACTAAGCTATAGCAAAGCCTGGAACCAGCATTGTTCAACTGTGTGCTAAAACAGATAAGAAGCCGAAAGCCAGTGCAGTGGTTATTAAAAATGGTGAGGAGGGTTGCAACGGATCACTCCCAGGAATTACTGTTTCCGCTCACAAGGCAGGTTCCCAAGAAGCACACAACTAGGTGTGTGACAGGGGCATTTGGACTTGTGATTCACGGATGGCAGTCCTTTTTCTTCCCATTGCAAGCCACACCTGAAGCTGAGGATCAGCACGTTAAAACAGCAGGTTTGTTTATCACGCTGCAGAGAGAAAAGCCAAGAACTCTACTGGGCATATGCAAGCCACTGTGGTCACCTACAGTAGTTCTTCAGATGTCAACCACAGTTAGGAAATGCCAATAACATCATTTTTTTAAACTGGTCCTAGCTCTGTTGTTTTTGCAACAGCAGCTCTTTTCTTAAAAACACTCAAAATAACAGAATGAACCCCATCAGGCAGCAAGGAGAAAAAGCAAAGTAAGTAGCAGCACCTACGTTACATTCAACAGAAAGCATCACAGCTGTTATCCACAATATTGTGAATCAATTTTGTAGATGCTTGGCTGCCAATACAAAATAGCCATCATTTAGGAAATTCTCTGTTGCTGTTTATTTATTATATTTGCTACCTATATATTCCACCACTTTTCCTCTTGCAAGGAACCTTGGGTGGCTTACATATGCGTCCTCTGTTAAGTAGGTTAGGCTTAACATCAGGGATCAGTTCGAAGTCACACAGAAAGCTTCACGGCCAAGTGGGGACTAGACCCCAGACTTCTGGAGTCCTAATGCAACTCAATAACTACTATGCCACATGAGCTATTGGGCAGGAGAAATTCTTAATAGCTGTGGGCTGAACCCTCACAGGTTACTATTATTCCAGGTTGAATTGATACTCGGCAAATACAAAGTAGGAGGGATGACGGAAGGAAACTGCCTTTCTAAATCTCAGAAATGAGAACAATGAAAACAAATCCAAGTTATATGAAAAAGCCATAACTCTTTCTCTTTAATTTAATGGTTGTCAAAGCCTGCATTCAACATCTAGCATCAGCAGTTCTTGAATTTTATTTATGCTACTGTATAAATACAGTTTTGTTATGCCATAACATACTGACAACTGCTTCCCTTGCCTTAAAGAAAGCAACAATTCTTTTGCCTACTGTACCGATATTGTTTTCAATGAGATATACAGCAGCAAGTCAAGCTACAAAACAGCTTGCTCTTCTTAGTATGCTATAAGGGGAAAATCAATTTGCTAAGCTCCACAGTTTGGCACAGCTTTGAAGTATGCCAGTCTTTAGCAGAGCAGTGAGAGCAAGTAATATTACCCAGGCAATCCAGTGCCTGAAGCAAATTTCAGAAATGTACGTCATACCTGAAGATGTCCATATTCCTCATGAGAAAAGACCTCATCACCTGTGTGGGCACCGAACACAGAATGCAGGCATTTGGATGGCTTAGGGTCTTGCTTATACTGCTGAACCTTCAGGGGAAATGGGGAAAAACAGGTTACATAAAATCCTAAATCTGTATCTACTTTTCATCATGGAAAGCTCACAAGAACATTGGAATGGCTGGATCGATACAAATCGATTACGTATTCTTTAGCAACATGTTCTATGCTCAGAAAATAACCTGCTAGAGAGATGAGACTCATTGAGACCCAGACCTATAACTGGTATTGTTCTAGGAATGTACGATGCTGGAGATTCCGTTTCACACGAGCCTGATGGGATTCTGTTGACACGGGTCATATTGAGCTCCTCGTAGGAAGAGATGCAAACATTACAGATAAATGAATGACAGATTTGCAGGTTAGAATTTTCCTTTGTTTGTTGCTATTATCATTTGCTTAGGCCTCTCTTCAGCTTGGCACTGTGCCTCATAAAAGAATAGTTCATGTGACAGAAGAAATTTAGGTTTCAATTAGCCAACATGAAAGCTAAATGAGAGAAAACAGAGGGTGGGAAGCTCCGTTCATCTGTGCGGCTCCAGCTCTGATGCATGAAGCATATTAGAGATATCTTTAATATCAGGTCTGCCAAGATAATGACATTGGTCACATAAGTAAAATGAAAATACACGCCATGCTATAACCATCAGGAATGGGAGATAACTTCTTCAAAATCTATCAGATATGGAGAGCTGAGCTGCGTTTCCCGGCTTCCACACTATAACTGACTGGCACCATTAGTACAACTAGTTACTTCTTTGTACTCTGGAATGAAATTACTTCTACTGTAGCATAACATTTGAAAAGATCTTTCTTCATAATAACGTGCAGTGTCAAGCCTGGGTAGACAAATTATAGGCTTCTTAAATAGCTCTGCCATCAAGTAATGAATACATTCACTTCCTTATTTGTTATCATTTCGATGCATCTTTTCCTGGCACAGTATTCTCATGCTAGCTGCACGTATGCATTTTTCAAAGGCTAAATATATAGAATCTCTCTCTCTCTCTCTCTCTCTCTCTCTGTGTGTGTGTGTGTGTGTGTGTGTGTGTGAGAGAGAGAGAGAGAGAGAGAGAGAGAGAGAGAGAGAGAGAGAGCGCGCGCGCGCGCGCGCGCGCGAGAGCGCGCGCACAAGCAAGGTTGGGGGTGAAGAACCCAAATAAGACAAAGATATTGTTTTTATTCAGTTTTCAAAAGCCCTCCTAAAAGGGAAAATAATTACAAAAACTCATTCCCTAGGGATATTTCTGTTGAATCCCAGGCTTTAACAGATCCAGCGGTCCTTCCATTTCCCTGGCTGAAATGAAATGTATCTGAAGGTTGACCTCTAGGAAGCAAGTCAAAACACTTGAGCTAGTTTTTGGAATGCAGGAGTTCTGCCAACAACGCCCTCCTCCCACAGCCCCAACAGAGAAGATCAGTGGCAACTATCTGGCAGGCTGCTTTACCTATGGAAGGGCTGGAACTCAGTGCCAGAGCAATTACTTTGCATATAGATGGTCTGGTGCAGCCCTGGACATCTCCAGGTAGGGTTACGGAGAAGACTTTTCTCTGAAAAACTGGAGAGCTGCTGCCACTCAGTGCGGACAGTAATGAGCTAGATGGACCCTGATTTGAGTTCTTAAGATCTGCATTTGAGGTCTGTGAGGCAGCTGCCAGAACAGCTGGGCTGATCTCCCAGATAGCTTAAATCTGTCACAGTCAGGATGGAATATGTCAATTCTGGATCAGCAGAAGAAGGGAATGGCACACTTTGCCCAGAACCCAATACACCTCACAACTAGCTGTTTGTGTCCAAGTTGGATTGGAACTTGTGTTTCTTAAGCAGCTACACACACCCTCGCTCTGCCTCTACTGTGAAATGGCAGAGGAAACAGACTAGGAAAGCGCAGACCTTTGGTACATCTAAAATGGCCTCTCAATCATGGCTTTTTGGTGGAGATCTGTATTTATGGAGAAATGATTACACCTGCAGTGATAAAATGATACTAAGAAATAAGGCTGACAAGTGAAACCTTTTTGTTTTCCTAAACGAACTTCCAAAAATGACCCCTCAGTAACTCCAGCTTTAAAACAGAGCCTGCAAACAAAGTAATGGAAAGAAAGTAATTCCACTTGTGAAGTGCAAGACAGAATCCTCTTGGGGACATGAGTTTATAAATAATCTTTGCTGAATTATGTCTATCGAAGACGGTCGCACAGCAGCATGTCAAGTCAACCCACACAGAAAGAGGACAAACACCTTACTTAAAGGAGACCTTGTCACATTGAATTTTTCTGAGCAGAGACATCCCTTAAATAGCATGGTCTGAATCCATACTTAACACTCAAAGCTATTTCTTACACGCATCACATCAGTTTTGGCAGCAAGTTGGAGGTTGCCACGTACAAAATCCCTGCTGATCTGAGTGCTGTAATTGTATGTGTCATGCAATACATATGGAAGACACACACAATCACATGTTCCATTCGAGAGTTGGAAGATGCCACTTTCCATGGAAAGGAGGAGAGTATCCCACTGTGCTTACTGCTCCCATTTGTACACTGCTCAAATGAACAGCACATCCCCCCTTAGCTAGCTTTTAGGTGAACTCTTGAAAAACTTCACATTTTTATAATGATATATATTTTGGATGTATATAATTATAAAATTATAGTAAGTAGGACTAACTTACTATGCCTTTTTACAGCATTAAAATAGTGAATTCCTGTCGGTCACTGGCTTTGGTTCATAATGTAATTAAAATATGGAATTTATGAATTCTATTCAAGAGTTGATTTACAGAGTCAAGTGTTTCTTCACCCCCAGCTTTCAAATACGCTGGGCCCACTGCCTGAGAACAGACCTCTCCTAGCGGGACATGTTGCGGCACTTGCCCATTGCCCTTTTAATTTGATTCCTGTTTGGAACATTTTTTAATGCTTACAATTAACTTAATCCTTTAGAATTAAGTGCGTGCTTGCGTCCACACTGCAGTGTTTTACCTTATCAGCCTGACGCATGTAGCAGTAGAGAATTCCTCGCATGCATTTTATAGCAGAATGCTCCAGCTCATGGGTTCTTCCCTTGTCATCATCAATACGCCTGGGTGAGAGAGATAACCCATGAAACAAATTGGAAATGCATTCAGACGCAAGTTAAAGGTACCAGCCTCTCTTTTCTGATAATTAAGTATTAAGAAGGTTTTATATAGTGGTGCCAGCTAACTTTGATGCACTCGGTCCTATCATCAACCTTGCCGCAATGACTTTTTTTAAACCAAACATTATTCCTAGGCTGCAAGAAATGAAGTCAAGGCAAGACTGTCTACAAACCTGGTACCCTCTTTTTAATCTGCTTCCTTACATAAACTATCAAACCACAGGCAAAAAGAATTTATTTATTAACTTATATTCTGCTATATTGGCCCAGGGACCCTCTAAGCGGATTATATAAATGTTTTCAACAAAAATCTGTGACATATTAAGGTTTGCAATGCTGCTAATAAATTCTAAAAAGCATTAAATGAGCAAAATTCTTCACATTCGTTTCTACTACTCTTTATGTTAGTACTATAAAATGTGTCATTTCTTCTATCTCACAGAATCCTTGCAAAGCCTTGCCTCCATTCTCCACCCATTCTTTGCTCAGGCAGGTGTGAAGGGTAGGGTCAGGGTTTTATACCAATAATTAAGAGACTATGGCAGTCACTTTAATGCACCAAACAGATTTCATAAAGACTCTTGGATGGATGCTCCAGTTTTTTTTCCCACATTTAGTTTCAACACAGACTGGCATGCGTGTGTGCATCATCACACTTCCCCTTCATTAGTCTGCTAACACACCCTGCTGTACTGCCCATGATGGGATCAAGAAAATGTGTGACTGACATGTAGCGCAAGTTCGAATTAAGAACCCATGGCTGCAATCCTAAGCACACTTACTCGGCTGTAGGTTCCATTCCACAAAGTGGGGCTAATGGTCAAGAACAGGGAAACTGGGGCTCTGAGTCTTGAATGGATGTCCTTTTTCAGCTTAAGAGGTTTTACTGAGCTTCAGGGTATCCTCTATGAGAGCTTTTCAATTTGCAGAAATCAAAGAGGTGATCCTTCCCATTTGTGGAGCAGCTTCTGTCCATGTGAACAGTTAATTCCAATCTGAAACAGCCCCTCCTCTCTTCCTTGTCCTGGGACCCTGACTCGACCCTCAGGCGTGGGCCAAACAGCAGGAAGCTACACAAGCAGCCCACCCATTTGACCTGGCTCTGTCTCACAGGATCTAGGAATTCACTCTGCTCATCCATGTTCTATGGGGTCCCCATTCCCAAAGGCCAAGCCACTTTGGTTCTCAGTCGCTGCCTGACTAAACTCACTTGTGGACCTTGCCAGAGCCTTCTCCCCTTCTAACCTGTTTATCTCACTTTCCAAAAATGAACTGTCTGGTGGGGAAAGCTATGGTCAGAAAGCTGGCCCCAACAGCACACTAACCACCATGCCACACAAACTCTTTTTGGCCAGGTTCCTGGACAAGTTACTTACCTCTTGGTCCCATCAGCTCCTGGGAAATGAATATCGCATGACCAAGCACGCTGTTAGTAAGAAGCAGCAACCTCCCCTGCCCCAGCCCACCCATGGCAGCCATATATGTTAGTGTCCACAGCACTCAATCAAAATCACAGATGTCCCCGAATAAGTGTGAAATTGGATTTACAGGAGATATTTGTCTGCATTAGAAACTGCTAGTGACCAGCTCTATGGGAGCTCCCACCCTTCCTCGGATTTGTTCAAATTTATCAACAGATTTCTTGGGGGCTTTGTAAACCTTGAATCAACATAGAGCCTTGGAATGTTTAAACGTATATGTAGCTTTTCAACGAAGTCTTCAAGTGATGTACACATTTAAAATAATTTTCACTAAAACCAGCAAAACCACTGATTGCAAAACTTCGGAGCAGAAGTACCTTAAGAACCTAGGCACAACACAAAACAAAAAACTCTCCTCTTTACAGACAAGTTAATAACAAGCTTCTCAAGGGACACCACTATACCATATGCAGGGATGTAACAGAAAAAGCTTGCATTCTTATGGAGGATAACCCTGCCTTGACTTGAGGGATGGAAACATTTGCGGGGAGGAGAATCAGTAGATTTCAAGTATCAGGGGACATAATTAAGCCTGTTTCCCACTATTATGAAATTTCTATCACCTTATGCATGGAAGAGTCTAAGGGCAGTAATTAAGACACCTGTATACTTATATAAAGACTTCTAATATTTCTGGTTCAAAGCTAAAGCACTGAGCCAGGGGCAGGGAAAGCTTCTAGGCAGATCCCTTTCTTTCTGATAGCATGAACCCAAAAGAGTCCCATCTGCACAAACCTTAGATCTGCACTATCTATAGCTGCATCTATCCCACAGGGAGAAGGAATTAAAGCTTTAATAAAAGTAAGATGTCAAGGATATTTCAAAAGACACAAGTAACAGAATGCAAGAAACATCCTCTTTTTTATTCACTATATTTTGCATCCAGTTATTCCATTTATTGCTAAGTGTTTTATAAGGTTTTTAATGCAGAAGAAGTAAATTAAACATATAAATTCTAAATGGCAACATTTCCAGCTTGTAATTAAATGGAACCCTTTAAGTGATTACTTTGGTGTTTTTAACCCAAGGGTATGTCAAACAAAGACCTGTCATAAAAATTTAAAAAAGATGAATAGGAAAGCTTTTAAAGGTGAGTAGGTTCAGCAAGAAAAAGAAAATGGTGTAAGAAATCAAACAGCTACAAATGAATATTTTAGTAAACTATACAGTTTTCAAAATCAACACAGGCTACTATTTAATCCAGGAAGAAAACCAGTCTTCACTGGAGTAAGGTTTCTGGAGTAGAGCTCCTCTGCACTTGATGAGAAAGTCTCTGAATGAAAATGAAATTATAATTAGCTCTTCAAATGAAAATCTAGCAGAGCTGCATGCAAGGCAAAGAAGAAGAAGAAATCTCTCCTACGTGATGCTGAATGCAAGGAAGGAGTAAATTATTCAGCATTCCCATGTCATTTTTCTTCCCTCATAAATATATCAGTTGAACTAACACCACATTCTTGTGTGTCATGTAGTAGAAAAAGAATGCATACCTTGGCGACCACCAGGAAAGCCATAATTTTGAGCTGATAAAACACTTTTTAGAATCAGCCATAAAGGAATAATGAAGACTTACTCCCTGCACTCCTTGTATTAGATTCCAGATAATACGTTACACTTGATCTCTTGGTCGCCTTATGCTATCTTACCTGCACCTCCGCTGTGCTGGAATCCACAATGGAATCTTTCCAGCAGTCCAAATGGACAGCAGAGAGTTTGGCTAACGCCCTGGTTCATTTTAAAAACCCATCCAAAATTACCCGAATAAGTAGTGGAAAAGACCATATAAATCTTGGAAAGACACAAGTGAAAGGAACCAAATGATGCCTCTAGACCTCACCTGGCACCAACAGTTTGAAAACTACCTCAGCCTAGTTTTTGTCATGAGAAGCTGAGACCGGAAGGCCCAAACCATTCGAGGAGAGCCCATGCGGTAGCTCCCTCCTGCCCTGCTCCCCAAACCATTGCTATGTTCCGCAAATGATGATTTTAGCAAGGAGGTATAGCTCCTCCTTCTCAAATGCATCTGGGAGCTCTGCTCTCATGTAATGGAGGGAACCTGAGACGGGACTCTTCGGCTTCTTTGCACTCCCCACATGGATATCAGAAGTGAGAGCAGTGTTTGAAACCTGAACTAGAGGGTCCAGGAAGAACTGGCCTTCTTGAAAGGGCGCAGGAGATGGGACCATCAGCAGCTAAGTTGCATACTGAACCACCACTTGAAGTCCCACAGAGATACTCAACGGATGACATTCGAAATCAAATAAAAGACGCATGAATGGCAATAGAACAGGACCTCAGGTCATTGAGAAAATTTATGGGGACCAAAAACACAGTGCAGAGTGTGAGCAAACTCATAGCAGCAAGCTCTGGATAAAAACCACCCCTTGATGACAAAAATGGTGTGTGTCTAACTTCTGCACATGATGGCACCCTGCATAGAAACGTGAAGGCTGAATCGATTTGAAGGTAGAAGTTAGAAGAGGGAATTACATCTCTAAAAGGACAGTCTGAATGGCATCAGATATTTAATCAACTAGAGAGTTAAGCTAGAGCTTCTGAACCATATATGACAATTTTGAACCCTGAATATAAAAGTGAAATTTAGATTATGTCAAGTGATACTATTAATATACCATGCTAAAGAGAAAGGACTGAACTAAAATTAGAAAATACTGTACAGTTGAGGTGGAGGAAGAGTTTCCTTTCAATATAAGTTAGAGCTAAAATGGACAATGGAGAAACCATTTGAAGTAAGAAAAGCTGATTTTTTAAAAAAACCCACCTGTTTCCTGAGGGGACTTGAAATGTGTATTGAAAACCTCAAATTCAACTAAAATGAAATCCTAAAGTGTGAATGCCTATGTGGCATGTCCCAGGTCCCGAGCAACCAACATGAAACCAACTGCCATTGTGTCTAACAGCACCCTGCTGTTCAGGACTTTAGAGGTATCTAAAAGCTTAAAGGTCTCCCCCAGAATTCCATAAATGCCAATAGGTCAGAAGGAACAGAGCACCGTAGAACACTGTGGAGACAAAGGTTTTTAAAAGCCCGTATGTGATACAGAGGAAATAATTCAGCTGCATGTCTGAGCACATAAAATGGGGCAATTTAATCAAGAGCATTTTTCAGGAAAACATCCATGAAGTTACACCTGCTGTGAAATTCTCTCTTCCACACAACTACTGAAGCTGCAGGAGTCCTCTTTGGCAGGTGGCCATCTAAAGCCAGACTCCTAATCAGTATATCTCACTGCTTTAATATCTATTTTATACTATACATAACTGAAGAGGGGGCACTCTGGTTTGATCTGTTCTGTTACAACTACTTCCTATTCTATAGGTGAAAAGTATTTATTGAAGGCAGATGCACTGTAAAACTTCTTCAGATTTTTAAGTATTCTCACCAGTTACCATAGTAACACCACCCTGTAAGGAATCCTTCTATAGTTACAATTGCTCATCATTTATAATTTAGACAGCTTCATCGTATTTAATTATGCAATGTACTAAAGTACCATACATTAATTATTCCACATTTATTTCTGATTTTATTTTGATATGTTCAGCTTTTCTTTTCCTTTTTTTTTTTTTTTTTTGTTTGAGCTTTCTGCATGTATTTAAATTTACCTTCAGCTTCTGAATCTGAGAGCAAGGGATGGCTCTCGTATCATCCAATGAGGGCAACTGATATTGTTCAATGAGCCAAAACACACAAACTTCCATCCAGGCATAGTAAACATAGCATTTTTAATTTTCCTTTCCCAAGAGGAATAATTAAAAATAGAACAAGAAATCTATATCTAGCAAGAAAGATTTAACAGGTTCTTTTCAAAAATGCATTGGCTGGCTATACTCAGTTAAGTTACTTATTATTTTTTATACCACCCAATAGCTGAAGCCCACTACCCAAGCAGTGGAATGGGCTGTCTCATTTCAGTTTTTTGGTGGAGAATATCACTTTTGATTGTGTTTCCACATAATAAATCAAGCAGTAGCTCCCTACAAACAGAAAACTGGCACGTGTGAGAGAAACATTCTCATCTTACCCTTTTTCTGGAGTGCTAGTTTTCTGCTTACAGGGAGTTGGGGGGTCCTTATGTTTTACACTGGGCAACATTCAAAATATTGCCCGGAACATGCCTTCTGAAGTGGCACAGTCCATGCCACAATCTCACCATTATACCACCCCACACTGCTGTTGTAAGATTTATGGGGTAGCAGGAAGGTCAGCACCAATGAGCTGCTGACGACATAGCAGAAAGCCCTTCTCGGCCACAGCTAAGTAATTGGAAAGTTGAATTGCATGTTCCCTCCAGTCAACAAATCCCATTTGCCTCAACCACAATTATGGATATTACTGGTGTTGAGTGTAGTTAAGGCTAATGAGATTTCCCCACTTAATAAGGATTATTAATCCACTTCAAGATTAAGATGTTTAGCCTTATATTAAGGTTATATTAAGATGTTTAGCCTTTATTACACTAAGCGCTGTGGTCAATGCATCCCCTGATGTTAAGGTGTCTGGATACTTCCTGTCTCTACACCAAGGTTAAGAGAGCTTCTTGTCACATCTGCACCAGCCATTTGCTTGTAGACAGAAGTCAGCAAGAGGAAACCCACTGAAATGCCAAGGTGTGAGAGATGAAGACTTCTGAATGCTGAACATTTAGGAACAGGCAGAAATCCTAAATGTACAGTGCCTGAGAACTAGAAAACTATAGGGCAATTGGGTCAGATCTGGCTGAAGACTCAGGCTTACGAATACTATTAGCATGCCCATTCTACCAGGTATCGCTTCCAAGTCGCTTTATCCACCTAACAATCCTGAGAGATAGGTTGACTGGCCCAAAGTCACTCAGTTGACTCCATGGCTGAGCGGGCACTAGAACCAAGGTCTCCAAGGTCCCAATCCAATACTTTAACCATTATGCCATACTGGCTTTCAGACTGATTGATTGCATTTGCATGCCGCCCCCATAGCCAGAAGGCTCTCTGGGCAATTCACAGCCAGTATGTGCATGCATAATTTTTTTTAAAGATTTAATTCTTGTAACAAAGGAATATCAATATGTGACAGATAGGGCTAATTTATTTGCTGTAGCAGCCTCTATAATTAAGAAGAAAAAATGGGGTCAATTGTTGATAACTGGAATGGAGGTTCTGCTGCCTGAATAATTCAAAGATTTGTAATGATGTACAATAATTACATAAATTATCTGTTTTATTTAGCTGTAAAAGAGTTTAATGCGTGTGTTGAGTTATTTTGGTATTTTTAAATATTAGTTTTGGGTATTTAATTACTCAATATATGCTGTTTTGAATATGTGTACTTTAATAATGAGCTTGTATTTATTCATATGGTCTGATAAACTGAAGAGAATTATGCTAGCAATTGAATTTTTAGATGCAAGTTGAAAAACCAGTAGTTAGCCACATGACAATGGCCAATAGTGATTAGAGAGCTGGTAGCAAAGAAAAGGTGAATACTTATCTGTATTTTCTGTTAACAGAAGTCGAAGTGTTAAAACCTGAAAAGAGGAATTGAGAGGAAGAATGGTCTTGGAGGAAGCTTTTGCAGAGGGTGATGAGATTTCTAATACAACAACCTGAGGCAACATGGGAGAAGAAAGGAGGAGCAGTAGCTGCCCCGCATTGGCTGGTCAGCTGTGCAATACAGGATGTGGGATAAACTACAAAGTCGGTTCTGGATACAACCATTTAAGCAGCAGTCAGATAAATTGGAATGAGTTCAGCAACAGGGAGAAAGGTGATCAGGTAACTATAAACGAAAGATTGAAGGAACCGAGTACATTTAGCCTTGAGAAAAAATAAGTGGGGGGGGGGGTGTATTCCGGCACTTTTCAAGTACTGAAAGACATGTCACACAGAAGAAATAATGGGCTGAAGTTAAAGGAAGGTAGAATTCAACTTAACATCAGGAAAGACTTCCTAATAGTCAGAGAAGTCAGGCAATGAAACCTGCTGCCAAGAGATGTGGTGAGATCTCCATCACGGAAGATATTCAAGCAATGACTGGGCATCCGTCTGCCAAGGATTTTTTAAAACTGGATTCCTGCACTGCACAGGGGGTTGGACTTGATGACCAAAATGGCTTGCTCCAGTTCTATGATTTTATGATGTGTGTGGCACCTACCTAGGCCTTCTAGCACTGAGTCCTACACGTGGACAGGGCAGCTTTTCAAGCTTTAGGTGGGCAAAGTTGATTTAGCTAATACAATCAACTGAAAATTTCGGTAGGGGTGGCATCAGGTAGTGGAAAGCAGGCATCAGTGCAGTGAAGAATACATGTTCGCCCTTTGATAAGCTTAATACTGGATCATGAATAATTGCAGGATCCTATCATCACATCTGTGCTATGTTGAAGCTCCCAAAATCAGGCTTCACAGAGGCGGAGAGGGGATGAATTCAGAAGATACACTTAAAAATAGAATTAAGCCTTCCGTTTGCACAAATTCACTGTCTACCTTTGCAGTAACTCTTCAGGTTATAAACTTCAGCCTGCAATAAAAGTCATCTTGAGACCATTTACTCTGTGTGATCAATGACAAAGGAAAGAAAAACCTCCACCAATGATGTAAAAAGTTCTTTTATGAGTTTTGTTATTTTAAGAGTCAATTATGTCCTTAATTTTAATTTCATTATACTCTCGAATCAGAGTCCCTCTCTCCCCATTTCTGGCTGCCCCCACTCAGTTTCCTTTCTTAAGTCACTTGCTTTCAATATTGAGCTCAGTGCTCTCCATTATGGACATGAATATTAGTAACTATCTTATCCCACCGTACTATTTCAACTACATGCTGCAGCAGAAAACTCGTACCACTGAAAACTTAAATGTGTTTATGTATTGTAGCTGCCTGGAGAAATATGTTACTGAGAGACACAGAATGCCAAAAATAAATAAATAATGCTGGCATGATGAAACGACGCATCGTCTACCAACACCTGCACAGAAGAGAAGGTCACTTGCTTGTGAAGGCAAGTGGGATGAGCTGTAAACACACACATTCTCAATGGATGTGTCTGCAGAAAGGATGCAGGGTTGATACAGGAGTTAATCGAAATCTACAATGACAGAAAGTGCGGAAACTGGGGGGAATTGGAGAAAGATACAGAATTGGCATTGTGACTGCACCAAGAACTAGCTTCACCTAAAGGCATTTTACCCACAGGAGTGCAAGATAAACAAATGAACAGAAATAAAAGAAAATCGACCTTGTAACCTTAAAAGAGCTGGTAATAACTGGTACAAACTGGTAAGCTGTCACAGATTTAAGCTGCGAAATGAGTACACTTTATCCATTGAAAATTGATAGGCTCTCTTTAAGTGGCCTTAATTGTACTTGATGCAATTGGCAACTCTCTCTCTCTCTTTCTTTCTCTCTCTCTCTCTCTCTCTCTCACACACACACACACACACTCTCTCTCTCTCTCTCTCTCCCTCTCTCTCCCCATTTACCTGTATGCCAGTGCCAGCGCCCACACACACGCGGCACAGTAAAGACTGTCGTGCACTTTTGCCCTCTGGTTGTCGCCCACGGTCTTTGTGGGAAAGAGGCCAGTGGTCGGGCTTTGGAAAAGCAGCACGGTCGATTTGACTGTGAAGAGAAGGGGGGGAAAGTATCTTAGCTCCACCCAACCTTAAAAATAACAGTTTTCTCTTCAACAAGTAAAAACATTTATTTTGCTATGACTTTTCCCAAACAAGTATGTTTATTCCATTATTGTGACTGCAATCCAAATCATTCTTCTGCAATAAGGTACTTCCATTCACACAAGAAGAACCCCCCCGTTTCCGGCGGCTTCACCTTTTGATGTCACACTCCCAGCCCCTCAATATCCCAGGCCATTCCAAGGCATCCCTCAACCCTCAGGTTTTGCTTTGAAGCGAGGTGCAAAAGGCTGCCCTAGGAAGATGCTCAGGAAACCTTACTGAACTCCACTTGCATCACCATGGAACAAAAACCTTATTCTCCTCTTCCCCTGTGGTCCTTGGTGGCATTTGCTAAATAACACCACTTGTTTTCCAATGGATGAGAAACTGAGGCACAATACCAAAGTGGCCGGGATGATAAAGGCAAAAATATGGCAGGGTTAGCAACCAGGCCAGCTTCCTGAGAAGTGAAACCAGCACAACTGTCCATTGCTTCAGCAAACAGCATAACTGAGCCTGTCTGTTCGTAACAAGCGCACAGCGTGATCATGTATCACAGCCTTTGTGATACTGATTTTCTTCCTTCTTTATTTGAATGGGCATCACATTAAGACGCATATTAGTTAAACAAACATGCCAACAAACAGTATTCAGACTTAAGCAAGAACATTGTGCAAATCAATGCTTTGATTTAATTATCTATTTTGAATAGAAAAAGAATACCCATGATGGATGGCAAAGGGAGGCACAGTGGGAGATTGCCATGTTTTAGGATTAACTTCTCCAACAACAAGCTGAAAGAGACTCCAAAGAGACCAGACTGTGGACACCTCAAAAGCCTCTCAGAACATCTATTTGACAATTACATTTCACAAGCTGCAACAGTGTTTCTGCTTCACTGTTTAAGGCTGTGCTGTCATTGTTGATTTTTTAAAAAATACTGAATAATTAAGTCCACTTCTCTTGTGAAGCCCACAGCCATTACTCGGCTGAATTCAAACAAGTCAGCAGTCACTTGCTTCTTCAAGACCCAGCACATTCAAACAGGCCACACAGCTCATGGCTGGTTGCTTGGTTGAAAGAAAATGTGAAAAAACAACTAGATGTTAATGGATTCTAGCAATGCTCAGTGCATGAAAATACTCTAGTCTGTATGTTAGTTCTGGCTGAATATCTGAATGGTTTATGATCCGAATTATGACATGACAAGAACAAATATTATTTCTATAGCCAATAGAAAGAAGAAAAATGCAACAAGGAACAACAAGAACAATCAAGAAGCACTCAGATTTTCAAAAAGAAGCATAAAAGGTCAGCTAAAAATGTGTTTAACCCTCCCCAGCAACAGCAGAGACAGAAAACCAAAGCTAGGTTAGAGTTGCATCAAAGCCTCCTTAAACAGTCTCAACAAGAAGGAGCAGTAAAAATTAAGAAGGGCCAGGACGATTCCCAGGGGAAGTGCTGGTACCATGACCGAGAAGGCCAAGTTTCTTACACTCGCCTACCACATGGGCAGCTAGTTAAAAAATCCAGAGCAGGGCCTATGACATTGGTCTGAACACAGACAGAAATATACAAAAGGAGGCAGTCAGTCCTGTATCTAATACACAAACTATTTGGAAGTTTAAACGATCAGCCTGAGTTTTCAATAGATTGATAGCCTTACAGGCTGACACCCAAAAGTGATTTTAAGAACTGTTTAAGTAATTACATTAACAAAACCTCTCTCCCTCAGGACAGGCAGGCAGGTAGAAAGGCAGGCAGATTACTACCAGAACAATGTGTCTTGTTTGACTTACCTATGCGGTAGTAATGATCCAGCTTATCCCATATGCTCTCTCCATCTGGTCTTGGAAGATTAATGCTTTTAAGGGGTTCATACACAGAACCTAAAGAAAAAGTGTTGAGGTCTTGATTACAACAGCAATAAAATTAAATTAAATAATAAATAAAATTAAAATTGCAGTCCTCATAAAGACAGCAAGAATGCCCTTCTTCAATCACAATCTTTAATAAGGCTGTCAGAGCATAACTTAAAATAGGAATGATAATTCTCTGCGTAAAGTGTTTGTCATGCGGCAGAGGGGCCAGGCGAGTGTCCCTTGGGAGGCTGTTCCCGACCATGGGCACCACAGTTGGGAAGGCCCCATCCAATGGTAAAGGAGGGTCCCTGAAGCAGGCCCAAAGATGAATACAGCACTTTGCCAAAAAAAAAAAAAAAATCCAGAAAAGGCTCGGTGCTCACTCACTCCAGAGATATACATATAATGAAGACAATTCCACAGCAGAAAGAAAACTGAAATTTAGTGCACAAAAATGCCAAGATACCTTTATATCTGAAAACAGCATGTTTATTTCCAACATTCAAATAGCTTAGTTTCTCATAACAGCTATTGCTTCAAGTAGAAGTAAGCTAAGCTAAACAACAATGAAACAGAAGGGTATGTGGGAGTCCCCTATTCTCAGATGTGAAATAGCTTATCTCAGAAGAATGGGGGATTTATAGCAGCAATCAGGGCTGTTACCATGTTTTCAAAATGCAACCTATAACCATTTAGTAGTTTACAGCATGTTTCTTCTGTAATCAGATGTTACCAGAGAGAATAATCAAATTATTTGGGTAAGCAAAACTGCTATTTACAGAAAGTTATAATGTAGCACAACTACACTAACTGCAACAGATATTCCTTTTTAAAGATATTCAGTTGCTATTCTACTTGGTAGACATTTAATAAAATTGCCATGTTTGAGGTCAAAAAGAATGGATGGTAGAGAAAACTATATTTAACATGTTGATTTTGGTGAAAAGAGAGACAGGAATCCCTCTGATTCATAGGAAAACTAGCCAATACTCTGCATACTAATACATTCTGCAACATATTTAATATGAAAGCAAATAATTCTAATTAAAACTAATTCTAATACCAGTTTAGCAGTCAACATATATAAAGAACAGTCCTGCATACTAACAAAGGAAGATGTGCTGTAGGAAATGAGCTGCAAAACACATTCCATAAAGCTGCATCGGGACATGAATCTGTATTATTGAACAAATAAACTTAGCAAAATAAAACCGGGGCAATTGATACAAGCATGGCCACCTGCTAAGGAAAGCATTGTCCAATATTCCATGTAACCTAGCTACATAAATAAAATGTATTATTATATATGAAATGGAATTGGAAACCAAAATCAAGGCACAGTTTAAGCTTCAAAGCTGCAAGGATTCAGTTCATAATGAGCCAAAGTAACCCTGCATCAAGAGGCTACCATGGGAATTAGTCCTGTACTCTCAAGTCTCTGATGGATCTAAATGGATGACTCCTTGCTGATTCCTCCATTTATGAAGAGAATTGTATTGTTTGCCCTTGGAACATTACCTTAAAGTGCGTCTGAGCTTGTTTCCTGATTCCATTGCATATACAGTACAAATGTATTGCACTTTATTTGCTTTCGCCTGGACTCACTTCCAGCAGTAGCCAAGTCTCAGCAAGTTTTTTCTTGGCAGAATTTTTCTGTACAAGTTCTCTTTACAGATTTCTTTGCTTGCACGGGAGGGGCTGTGGCTCTCTGGCAGAGCGCATGCTTTGAATGCAGAAAATCCCAGCTTCCACCTCCAAGCAGGGCTTGGAAAGAATCATGCCTGAAACTCTGGAGAGCCATTGCTAGTCTCCTCTCACTGACTTGCCTGACTCTGTGGTTTCTTCTTATATCCCAGTTTGGGTTCATGTTTGTTCACTGCTTTTTGGTGCCATTGATCCATGAGAACAGTACACATAAGCAGTCCTTCCATGCTTTGAAAGGGGTGGGGGCTTTTTCAACTCAACATATTCTTGCATAACTTGAAGCTCCCTACTAACTGGAGAGACACTCTCCTATCCTGTCCCGTCCCCCACTATCACCACTCAGCCGAGCAAAACACAGACGCCTCACAACTGGGTTAAAAGATCAAAAAAGGGAGATTCTGTTGAAGACACTGCATCTTGCAGCAATGGTTCAAAATGCAAAAGCAGTTTTGGAGAACAAGACTAATTAGTTTCGTTCTAGGTTTCAGAAGTGCACTAAATACCTATAATGAATCTCCAATTAACATTCAAGCAAGTTTCTTACCTCTTCCCATTTTGTTGGGCACAATCATTATTCCTAAGTAAGCCTTAATGGTGTATCAATGAAAACATGAACAGAATTAGCCCTCCATGTCCCTTAGAACATTCCTGAAACAAGCTCTGGGCAGTCAAGTTGCATAATCAGAAAAACACTGATGAAATATCTTATTTCGAAGAAGAATAGCCATCAAATGCAACATTTTATGTCACTAACTGTAAGCCAACCTGTCCCAAATTTATTTGAAAACCAACTGCTTGCTTCTAAATGCACATTTAATGTGATTAGGGGAAGTGTGACAAGTAAATTGCCTTGCCAGGTAAGCGGTATTAATGCTGAATCATCTTTATGAACCTGCAACAGGAGTTGTGGGATTTCTTGGCAATGTTTCAGTGCGGAAGCCACCAGGATAAACTCATGAAGGCAGGATGGTCTAATCATAAAGTGCCTTTTACAGATGGTAGTAACTGCTCATAATGTTTGAAATAACAACTGTACTAATTCTAAATAAAAGCAGCAACCGCACGAGACTTTAATAAGACTTGTAATACAACATTGACAGTACTTTCTGACGTGAAAAGTGTTGCTCCATTTCCAAAGAATGGCACTGGCAGACAACCTAATAAACAATTCTAATGCAAGACAGTCTATGCATGACACAGTGTAACAGATCACCAAAAGATATGTTGGCCTTGCAAAATTTGCACTTACCAGGAAAACTGCCATCTGCAGCCAACAAAGAAATAAAACATCTGTTGTTAGAATCAAATCAATGCCTCTTTTTAAATTAAGGATAGCAAATTTTCAGGCAGGCAAAGCAGACTTTGTGTGCTCATGGTATACATCCAATTCCTTTAATATACACAACACTAGTGCACAGCTTACACTGAATTACGGGTCTTCATGGCAGATGTTGGAAATTGTGGGAATATATATGGCAGGCTGGGAAAGAAACCACTATCAACAAAATTATATGGTTTCATATAACGCCACCTACTCCCAGGTATGACTTCTCACACCTCCAGTTCTGCATGAAGTGTAAACTTTCCTGTATTAATTCAGTATGAAGATCCTGTTAAGAGTAAAAAGGAAAAGATGCAGAGAAAGCACTTCAGTGGAAGAGCCAATGCTGGGCTATTTTAGCTCTGGTACCCAAAAACAAAACAAACAAACAACAAACCCCTTTATTCTTACAAGTGGAAGGATGACTGTTTACAGCCTTCAACAATTTCCTTTAAATGCAGGAGGCAAAATGACTTTCTTTAGGACAGGACATAACTTCACAAAAACATTGGAAGGGTTTGTAATGTATTTAGGTATCAACATCAGACCCTTTTCCTTCAAGCAACTTAAGACAGCTGGCATAATTCTCCTCATCCTCTAGTCTTATCCTCACAACAACCAGGTGAGGGAGGGAGGTCAAGAGTTGATGACTGAACTGAGGTCACCCAGTGTTTTGTGGCTGAGTGGGGACTAGAACTGGGACCTCCTGGATCCCATTCCAACACTCTTAACTACGAAGCTATACTGGCTCCATGAACCCTACAGTTCACCACCACCACAGAAAGGAGCCCAGGCAAACTCTCAGGTTCACGAGCTTCCGTCTCCCTTTGGTTCCTGCCCAGTCAGGAGGAAGAGTGAGCTAAAAGTCCATGTCACTTTAGCAGATCCCTCGCTTCTTGTCACATGCAAACCACTTAGCACTCTAATTGCTAAGCAAGTCAACTACAAACCCTGGTTTGCTCTGCTGATACATTGAAGGAAACAGCTTTTATTTTAAGCCACAAATCCCAGCTGACAGTGTACCACAAGCCAGGAATCTGTAAAAGCAGCCAATTCTGGTTTAGTCCCCCTCCATGCTACTTTCTGCTTGAGCGCACATGTGTGAATGCAGCAAAAGCGTCACCCAATGATGGTTTTATATTTACTACCACTTTGGATGCCTTAATTTAACCAGTCCAGGATGCCGAAGGTGTTAGCCTGTGTCCGGAGGCGCAGGGGTGAGGGCCAGGAACCCTGGGCTGAGTTTGCAGCTGCCCAACGGAATGTGACAAACCACCAGAGTTGCAGCTTGGAGCATTTTCCTGGGCAGTGACGTGTCCTGAGGCTCCAGACCACCCTGCCCATACACACTGACCTTGAGACCTTCTGAGACAGGAGCAACTAGAAATGGGAATTGCTTGGGTCAGGACTTTGCTTAAGCGAAGCTCATCTGCTTGGATCTACTATGTTTCAGCTTTGTCCTTCACCTGGGACTTCTGGAATAACTTCTCTAGTTGGACCAGATGTGAGTTCCTGACTCCTCTCTGACAACTGTCTGTCAGTCACTCCTAACAGTCACTGGGCTACAAGCACCAGCTAATCTCCCGGAGTTCACATTCTGACATGCTGTGAGCCCCACGACTGTGTAATCACACCCTTTGTTATTGCACTGCCTTAAATGCAGAAATAAATTTCATAGCTGAACTACTCTTTCTGCTTGACTATGTGACGAGCCCTCTGTTCATGACACGGAATTGTGAATTACTGGTCCTTTGAAGATACTGTGCCTAGTACCATTTGCAGTGCTAACTAGCCAAAGGTGCCATTAAAATTAATGATCCTTTAAAGCTAGTTCAAGCTCAGATTCCTCTCTGGATCATGTAAACAAATCCAAGGTTAAAGCAAGTGAGTAAGCTAATTTCAAAATAAGAGATTTGGTTTCCTAATGACTTGCAAACTAAGAAGTAAACAGGAACAATATTTGAATTTAAAAATGGCATACATATGAATGGCAAACTGTATCTTTTCATAAGTAACCAGATGTGAAAACCAATTATATCCGTCAGACCAGCAGAACACAAATCCACTTCTCTTGTGTCGCATGATTTCTGGGAGACTCATTTTGTTCGAAAGAATTCTAAATGGACAAAATATGTCGCTGCCTTCAAACAGCTCTGCTTAACTAATCCTGTATTAAAATTATGTTTAATCAGTATTGCAATCTATTCCATAGCAACAAATGCATGTTATAAACACAGGATGATGGCTTCACTGCAAAATCAAGCAGAAAAAGATAAGCTATAAAAGATATTTATGCATATCTTGATGATAAACAAAGGAATGAGTATAATGAAAAAAACAGTGTTTTGCTACAAAGAACTGTATGCATTCCACCCACTCCTTTCCAACTGTTATTGTGTCATGAAAAAAACTATTTTTAAAAATGTAACTAAACATTCCCAAATTAGCTAACATAAAATATGCTAAAATCTGTTTTCTTGATAGGCTGCTGTCCGTGTTGTTGTTTTTTTTCCCCAACAGGCAGTGAGTTTTTAAAAATCACATTCTTTTAGAAACAGTTCTATATCAGAGGAAGACCAGCTGGATCAGTAGTTACCACATTCTAGAAATATTATTTTACATTAGGAAGTAGTTAAGCATTGGCATGGGATACTTTGCATTTTAATCCGGCAACCATCAAGGCACTGAATTCAGTGTTCAGTCTCTATAGATCCTAGTCATTTATGCAGCATCAGTGATGCTCAACCGTCTTGTACAGTCTTTTATATTGCCTGTGCAGACATTCGTGCCTAAATGACAGAAAGAACACACCAGAAAAATGTTAACCATTTGCCTTCCATGCTCCTAGCACCAGATTAGCTCTGCATACATAGTGCTGGGATGAGGCTGTCTCAGCAAAGTGTAGAGGGATGGAAGTTTGTTAAGACATGATGGCATGGAGAAGAGTCACTATAGCAGAATAAACCTTTGGGGGCTAACAGGTATAGCAGAGGGCAAGAGCAGATAGGTAACCTTTTATCATCTTATTAAGCTCCTGGGCTGGCGCATATGTCTCAATGACTGCTAGCGCCCTTGCTCCAGCTGGGACATGACAGAAGAGGAGGTGCGCGCATGCTGCTGGAGGGTACGGTGGAAATGAAAGCGACCAGACCGCTGTAAGTGATGTCAGAAGGAACAAAAGGGGGGGCTGTGCACTTTATTCACAATGCAGTTGAGGATACTCATCCCATAAGGGTGTTGGAAATTGTTCTTCAGGAGATGATGAATGTAACAGTAGTTGGGGCTTAAAAGATGTGATGCTGCTAAAACAGGAAAGAACAAGCTAAAATACTGTGGCTTGCTATTAGAACTAGCTGAGATGGACAGGCCTTTGAGCTGAGCTGAGCTGAGCTGAGCTGAGCTGAGCTGAGCTGAGCTGAGGCAGGTAGGCCTCTTCAGACAGGAACTGCCTAAAGTCTAATCAGTTCCTAGTCTATACCTAAAATGTATGCAATTTAAACCTACATAATTAAATACAAAAGTATTTAATTAACTACATTAAATACATGCATGCCAATTAAATCAGAAAAAAGACTCATAGCTAGACTGCAACCCTACACCCACTTATCTGGAAGCTCCATTAAGTTCATTAGATCTTACTTCTGGTTAAACATATTAAGGAATGCACAAGTAAAAAAAACTTTAAACCACTTCACACTTTCATGTTGCAAGCACTACATACAACCTTACAAGTTATGTCAGTATTATCATCCTCACAGTACACACTGAGGACTGAGACTCGGAAACAGGGTGTAATTATCATGAAACTACCCAACATCAGCATTGTCTAAATGGGAAATAGAAAAATGCAGTAACAGCTAGACCTGCAACAGATGCTTCTGAGAATGAAAGTGAAAGCTATATCTAGAGTGCAGCTAGGATCTGTTCACCCGGGAACAGTTTCTCCCCAGAAAGCTGGTTCTCCTTATTTTCAATTCTGCTGCTGATAACACATAATAAAGACAAAGCAAGTTTTCAAAGCTTGTTTGTTTCTAATTGCAAATATTTTTCAGTGTTCACTGATGATTCAAAAATCTGAGAAAGAGGTATTACATGTGCCTAAATTAAATCAGAGCTACCTATTTTTTATATTTTACTGGGAAAACAATCTGAAAGAAGATCTGGATTCAGCCTGTGAGGGCTGTGCTTAAGTGGACAAATTAACGGAGGACAAGTTTGTCCGTGGCTGTTGGCCATGACAGTGAGACACTGTACCACTGAATACCAACTACTGGGGGGGCAGGAGAAGCCTTCATGCCTTCCCAAAAGCACCTTGCTGGCCACTGCAGGGAACACAGTGCTGGACCTTTGGTCTGCTCAAGCAGGATCACTTCCAGCAAGGAAGGCAAAGATGAAAAAGGGCATGAAAGTCACCATATTGCTGGTTATGCCACCTTTCCAAGTTTCACAGATTAAGAATTTAGGCTGCTGGTATAATGTGCCCACATAAATAAGAGAGAGCTAGGCCATACTGTAGAAATACACATTGCCATGCCTGTTTGCCTGTTTACAGTTTTTCATAAAAGCTCAGACAATGCTGTAACAGCTGTGCACTAATTTCCGTAACTATTAGCCCAACACCACCAGATACTTCTGACTTGCCAGGAGCTTCCAAAGTGACCCTGTGCTTTTTACTGAAATAGAGATAGAGATACAGAAAGAGAATCATACAGTTAGAGGAGGACTTGAAGGTCACTGGATCCAACTCTTGCTACTGCAGATGGTATTCTTGCTACTGAATTTTTAGACATATTCATTTCCCTTCCTTATTTTGAAAATGAAAATTGATTGGGCATGCCAAGAAGGATGATGTATCAAACTTTCTTATTTATGAAAGTACATTTAAATATACCAAGCATCAGTCCTTTGCCAGGTTGCCTTACCATTGTTAAGGAAAAGATTCACAAATCTGCTCAGACATCACCGAATGCATTCCAGGCACGTAATGCCAAACCTTGGCTTCTGAATACCACATGGACAGGGAACTGTACAGCATCTGCCACCACAGCCATAAATGGTCAGAGCAGTAACAACAGCTCCCAACACTTAATTAAAAACCTGGGACATCCCACCACGGAAGGGGTGGAAAGCCTCCAGCAGGTGCATCTAAGATGCCCACAGGTCTTGAGAGTTTCTTCCTCTGGACCCATTCCCTGAGCCAGAGAAGGAAAAGCTCTTTTCTCTGATCACCTGGTTAGAATTCAGTTATTTTTCCCACTCCCATTCATAATGCTTAGCAAGGGGAAACACCATTGATTAGCTCCTGATTGGAGAGAAGAGCTTTTCCTTGCAGGGTTGGAGGGGAGGAAGCTGCTGATTCTTCAGTACCATCTGCTCTGAACCTTATTCTGCTTGCTTCGGAGTAGACAAGAAAATCTTTCCTAGAGATGACATGCTGCTCAAGCTTACTTTTGATTAGATGGGCTTCCTGCTAGAAACAAAAAACAATGAAACAGGGTAGATTTTTCCCCAAAGCGGAATTTGGAGCTCGGGATGAAAAAACTTTGGCACCCACAGGTGTATGGCTTCTAAACAGGAAGTTCTGAAACTGCTTTAACCACTGGCTGTAGGGCAGCTTATGTGGCACTCCTTCTTGCCACACGGTACTCTGGTAGGCCCAGGGTCTCCCCATCATTGCTGCTTATACTGACAGTATGAAAAAGCAGCATCAGCATCATAGCATCTGACCAGATTCCAAACAATGAAAAATGCTCCCAGGTAGCTCAAACTGTGATACTGCTTCACCACTGGTGAGCACCGTAGACATTATATTCCTCATCATGCAAACAATTCAAAACCTTTATACTTAATCCCAATCGAAAGGTATTTATTGACAAGCGGTCACATTTCTCTGAGAGGCGCTCACATGCACAAATCCTATGAACAAAACAAGTGACCCAGGAGAGGTCAGCACACTTACCCAACCACGAAAAAGCACGAGCAGTGGCGGTTCTCTCAGCATCCAGACTGGCCATTTCAAGCGGCTGTAGCTAGTCACAAACGTCTCAGGCTAAACTACAGCAATTTTTGAAAATGTTTAGTGAGGGTTAGAGGCAATCGGGTTTAAATTAAGCCAAAGCAGTGTTAGCAGAGTTATAACATGATGCATGCACAATAAAGAGGATAATTAGATACATTACGTGTTATGTTCTCCCCCTGTACAGAAAACCTGATTTTCCTATACCATAATGTTCAATAAATCTCACTGGCTGAAGTCCCATTACCTACATTTACATAATGCCTGCTTACTGTTCTATAACAAGGATGTTATTTGACATTAACATTTCTTTTTATACCAGATAATATTGAATATTTACAACAAAGAAGGGAGGGACAGGGGGAAATCCTCTGCTATGATGAAATAAATTCAAGATCCAATTGAAAGGCATTTTATTCTTTGCTTAATGAACCATGTAATTGTTCTAAGCCAAAATAGTATAAGCAATCACTTTCTTTCAACATAGTACTTTTATGTGGTTCTCAGAATGCTCATTACAAAATCCACCAATAGGTTTTTGTCTTTGTTCAGCAGATTTTTATAGATGTTTAGCTCCTATATGTTACCTCCACCATGTATCTCAACCATACCTTAGCCCTAACACATTCATTTCCAATAACACATTTAAGCTCCAAAAAGATGTCTACAACCTTATGATTACTTCCAGCTCATTTCTGAGAAAAATTAATGCTGATAAGTAGCTCAAGATAAATTCACTTGAACAGGTCACAGTGCCATAAATATAAAAATAAGCAATTCCTCTGGTTTTTGCATGTGAAAAATAGACAGAAAAGGTTGGCTAGGGAATGCTCAGAGTTTGTAGGACTCCTTTTTGTTGGAGTGTGCTCTTATTTATGATATTTCTATACTACCCAATATCCAAAACTGTCGGGACAGTTAGAATGAAGAATTTATCATCAAGCTTTGTAAATGTGAAAAGTGATGGTTTGTACTGAGACAGTGAACATCTCCACATAGGTGGCTGAGGGTGACAGAATGCTTGCCCTCAAAATATCACAAATGTAGTTGTGCAGTTAAATGGTGCATTTTTAAGGCAAGTGAGGCCTGCATCAATGATTAGCAGAAATCAGGATTCACCTAGTCAAAATTCACACTATAAAGCTCACAAACGTGCATATCATATGAAAATTGGTTAGAGTATGTACTGTTCAAGCACTTTGTATTTCTAAACATTTTCTTAATCCAGTTTGATCTAAGAAGTCTCAGCATTTAAACCAAGCTCCACAGGTCAAATGCAATATACGAAGGAAAGCAGAAGCAATATTGCAATAACCTTATTGCTTATTTTTGCTTTAACACTGGCTGTTTACAGAGCCTCTTGTAACCTCTTCGATACAATCATCTCAATTTATTAGGCAGATAAATCAAATCCTCAAGTGAAGTGTGTTGCACAGCACTACACATTTGATGCTTTAAGGGAAGCCTAATAATTGTTCAAGGTTATACCAGGCCTGCTGTTTAAGAACTTTACTATTTACTAGTTTGTCTAACACAATGATACATGTTGGCTCTTGTTGTTTACAGTGTGCTCAAAAGGACTTTGGAAAGTGATTTGAAATTTATGTATCCAATTGAATCAAATATATCGCAGTCATCTATCACTAGAGAAGTTGTTTTCAAAACTCAAGCAAAAAAATCATTGTACTTATCGGCCTAAGGAAGTAGTAGGGACCATCACTGAACATGAATGATATTGATAGGAAAAAAGTACAAATTGGACACCTGACTTTGATGTGTTCCTGTAAGAGGAAAAGGCAACTTGTAGCCCTCCCTATGTTTTGGCCTGCAGTTCCCATAATCAGAGGTAGCTGTGGTGGCTACAGCTGACGGAAGTTGCGGGCCAAAAACATCTGGAAGTCCACAAGTTGTCACTTCTGCTGTAAGGCAAGAAACTTCCACAGAACTAAAGCAAGATGTGGTTGAACACGTACAAGCAGGGGACTGTATCAGTTACACAGACTCAACATGGGCCTCTGCATTCTCTCTCTCAAGACTTTTAATAGTGATATTTATATCAGAGTCATGGGAAGAAACATGAATAAGCAGAGTTTGCATCTTCAGTGTCAGCCAGAGCTGCTGTTGCCGCCTTTTCAAATGCTTTGCAAAGCCGTGAATCAAGCAAGACAAAAATAGCTGCAGGCCAAGACAGTGAAAGGTTGTTAACGGATCTGGGAAACCGAGAGCAGGTGAAAGGAGGGCCTACGGAAGAGGACACGAAGAGCGAAGTCGAGAAACCGGCTCGTGCATGGAGAAGAGCGCGGGAAGATCAGGTCGTGGCTGGGTCCGGGCAGCGCGACCGACCACCCACGTGCCAACAACCCACGTCGGCCGTCGAGCGCGGGTCGGCGCGTCGTCTGGACCCCGCCAGGATGCCCAGCGGGCGCCCCTCTGCTGGGAAAGGCCCCGGGGACAAGGCGGCGGGGCAGGCGCCCCCGGCGAAGGGGGAGGGGGGGAAGCGCGGCGGCGGCGCTCCCCTCGCGGCCTCGGCTCAAGCGCGGCGGCGGGAGAGGGGGCCGGGGGCAGAGGGCAGAGGGGAGGTCAGACCTGAACGCCTGGAGCGCGCCCTCAGCTCCAGCACTTTCCAGCTCACGTCGGCCAGAGTGGACGCCATGGCTGCCGAGGCGAAGGCAGCCCCGGCTCCGCTCTGACGTCAGGGCCCGGTCGCCAGGCCCGGCCGTAAAGGCCGACGGGAGAGGGCGCGAGCGCGGCGCTGCCGCAAAGCGAACCCGGAAGCGGGCCATTGTGAGACGCAGGGGCGCTGCCGCCCGTTCCGTTCGGTTCCGAGGGCGGCCGCGAGGGATGGTGGCCGCGGCCACGGCCACGACTCGCGCTGCTGCTGGTGCCGCCGCCGCCGCCGCCGCCGCCGCCCCCGCCCCGCGATGAGGAGCCGATCGGGCCACCCGCCGGGAGGATGCTGCGGGCGCCTGCTCCTGTTCGTCCTCCTGCCGGCGGCGGTGATTCGGCCGGGCCGGGCCCTGCAGAATGTCACCTCGCAGCTCTTCGGGGCGCAGGCCTTCGGGACGCTGGCCGCCTTTGGGGACTTCAACTCCGACAAGCAGACGGATCTGTTCGTCCTGAGAGGAGGTTAGGGCGAGGGGCGAAGGGTGGGCCGCGGGGCCCGGGTGGGGCTTCTTTGGGCCGCGCTCTTTCGTTCACCCTCTCCGCACCCACGGACACGCGCGCGCACGTGTGTGCGGTTTCCCCTTGGGAGTGAGCGCCGCTGGACTCGCGGCAAGAGCAACAGGCGGGCTGCTGACATCCTAAGGGCTAGCAAGTGTGCTGCGGGGCTACGTTGTACCCGATGCGTGAGATGTCGGGGTGTGTTACAGGAGCATAGGGAGCAGCCTTCGATGAGTCACGCCACGGTCTGTTCGCAGGAGTGGCTCCCAGGTTTCAGGCAGGATGTTGATCTTGGCCAGGGCTGCATACCAAACTTGAGTTCTCTCCCTGTGCCACGCCCCCCTTCCCCACAGGCTGCATGTGTCAGAGTTTACACTGGGTGGGGGGATTGGGAATTTCATTTCCCTCTAACCCCACTGTGTACGATCTCACAAGCACCACCACTGCCATATGTATATGTGCCTGTAACCCTAGATTCCACTTTTGTTTTTTTGCAAATCATCCTGAGATTCTATATGGATTAAGGATGGTATATACATATTATAAATAAATAAATCTTTATTGATCTGATGAAGTGGACTGCTGGTCTATGAAATCTTAAGCTATAGTAATAGAGTTAGTATTTAGTATTTACATTACCATGCAGGTACACGCACACACGCACGCACGCTTGTCTGTAATTTGTAACTTTCTCCACCACTCTAAAGATAAATAGCTCAAGACAGCTAAACTAAAAGGTTGGCTGGTGAAATGAAACAATAGTATTTTAAGGCTTTATCAACAGTAACTCAGTTGTTGTTTACCAAACAAAAGTTACCAGTCATACCAATTCTTGTACAGAGAATGTGAAGCTGACTAAAACTGAAAGGCTGAAACAGAACCTCTCTTGTCTTTGGGGTCAGCACGTGTAAAATACTAGTGTGGTGTTTTTAATGGTTCTGCCTGGTTTGTTAGAGGAATGTTGTTGTTTCTGTATTTTGCACTTGTTGAATTTTAAAATTGGCAGTGCTTTATATCTGCAACTGTACATGGTTCTCAGAAGGATGCTGAAGGATGCCTTGTAAATTTCTTTAATATATCCTTTCATTGGTTGAACAACACAAGCTGAGATAGAACCATAATGAGATAGAACAGAACTGGCTTCCCATTGAAGTCCGGGCCCAAGTCAAGGTGTTGGTGATGACCTATAAAGCCCTAAACGGCTTGGGTCCTGGTTACCTGAAGGAGTGCTTACATCCATATATGCCCAGCCGCCCCCTGAGATCGGCGGGAGAGGCCCTTCTCCGGGAGCCCTCTGTGAAAGAAATTAGGAGGGTAGGTACTTGGAGGAGGGCTTTCTCTGTGGTGGCGCCCAATCTATGGAATGCGCTCCCCAGAGAGGTCCGCCTGGCGCCATCGTTATTTGTTTTTTGGCGCCAGGCGAAGACCTTTTTATTCAAGCAGCATTTTAAATGTTAATATTATTGAATTTTTCTGGCCAGGGCGGCTTATTTTATATTGTATATTTATAATTTATTTTAATGTATATATTTTAAAATGTTATTTAACTTATTTGTGGTAAGCCGCCCCGAGGCTTCGGCGAATGGGGCGGCATAAAAATGTTTTAATAAATAAATAAATAAATAAATAAATGGCAGAAGTGATAAATGCCACATTTTTCATTGATGAAGAGGGATAAAAGAGAAGATGGCTCAAGATTGGTCCAAAACTAGTGGTCACAGTATGGTCCTCTTTGTCATATGCTAAAACTGACCCCTGTTGATGAAGTCCAACAGGCCAGGTCACTGATCCTTTTAGAAAAAGGGAACCTGTGATCTCATCCACAGCTGCACATTTTCCTTTTGCTAGAAAAGACTTTGGGACCAACTGATGTATGGGAACATGGCTTGAGCAGTCCCGTGCATGACAAGCTTGAAACTCGGTGATTTCAGTGTTCACAGAAGAAGTTTGGAATTGGACCTGAGGATGAATTAACTTCAAAGATTTCTAGACTGGTGAAAGAATCCTAGTGATTTTTTTCTTGGCCCACCCTGCTGACTCAGCACAACTCTGTACATGTCTCCAAAATGTGTAGGGCATGGTCAATGATTCTACACTAAACTGCAGAAGCACTCATTATGGGTTTTCAGTTTGCACTGAAGCAATGCACCCTTACTTGGCTTTCCTATACAGAGATGCCTGTGTCCCATTGGTTCTCTCCAATTGGTTTCTGTAATGCTCACTGTATCTGGTTTCTCCTTTGAGACCAGGAACTCCAGCAATCTTATTTGACCTCTCAGGGTTCTGCGTGGCTTCTTCTAGGAACACCTAAACACAGTATCCCTCTCCAGATGTATACAATTTAGGCTATTGTACTTTGGCCTCTTCAGCTGGTTATCATGTCTCACTGTCAGCTTGTGGCGTATTTCTTCCTCTCCTATATTTGGACTACCAGAATATTTTTCCTATTCACCCCCTAGGTATGTTTTTAACCTGAACCAGATGCTTCCCAGCTCCAGTCAGCTTTCCTCCAGGGTTCACTTTAGAGTTGCTCTGCTAAGCAATGTGGTTCCATTTAGCCTATGTGGATCCCTTCCATGACTGCTACATCTATCTAGCTGGGCCTAAGCTTGGAACAGGTAGCAGTTGCAAGAAAGCCACTTTGGTGGACCTGGATTTCAGCCTCGCAACCTAAATTTGGCTTCCAGGACCTCCCAGCTACATTTCCCCATGGCATCGGTACTGAGCACACCCACTGACTCCACCCCTACTCGCTGTACAAGAGTTTCTAACAGCATGTATTAATCACAGTGTTTGCACCAGGCAGGAAGATTGGCATGTTGCCTACTTGCCATCACAAAGGCAGATTATGATTATTATTATTATTATTATTATAATAACATTTCTATGCCACCCCTTGCCGGAGCCTCGGGGCGGCTTACAACACAATAAAATACATTGAAATACAATAGAACATAATAAATTACCATTAAATACAAAAATACAAAAAATACATTGAGTTACAAACATAATAATATAAAATTAAAATTATCAGTTTAAAATAAGTAAATAAATAATATAGGAAGAGAAAAGAGAAGGAAGAAGAAGTTGCCCTGGCCAGATCATATATTTTAACAATTAAAATGATGTTTAAATAAAAAGGTCTTTACCGGGCGCCGAAAAACCAGTAACGACGGTGCCAGGCGGACCTCTTTGGGGAGTGAATTCCATAGGTTGGGTGCCACCACAGAGAAAGCCCTCCTCCGAGTACTTACTCTCCTAATTTCTTTCATT